>NW_027506336.1:0-77501 GCF_021521415.1 Bidens hawaiensis | reverse complement strand
ACTAACTCGACCCAGTTCTGTCACACCCCAACCTAAGGCGGAAATGCTGGGGCATGATCGGATTGCTCACAGCTCGAAGATACTATCATAATATAAACGTGACAATATCTATTTAATTATTTTATTTCAAATGCACACACCATATCCAAATATAACAGAGCAATTCAAGTAAATAAATATAATAAGTTTAAATGATGTTTGTTTTCTTCAAATCCTATGGTCTTGTCTAAATATCCAAACTTCATTCTTCAATTCATTAGATAACCTGCATATACGTAGAAAACAGAGTTTGTCAATAACACATGTTGAGTGAGTTTATCACCAGTTTTACAATAAAATAATGTTAATATAATAAATAAAAGAAATAAGCAAAAAGTGAAAAATGCGGTAAATGAATCAAACCATAAACAAATAAATTGTCTATTAAACCATTGCCAAGCAAATCGAGCGCCGGTAAATCAACCATAAGCAAATAATAATAATAAGACCTTTGCCAAGCGAATCGGGCGTTGGTCAATAATATGAGAACCCAATACATGGGGATATGCGGGACCTCTCCGAGCACGAATGCGCACATAAACAAGTAAGCACATAACAAGTATATTTGATTAATCACACACAATTACACGTTTGCAATTTTTGTTATATATGTATAATATGATATACGCATAAGTCCCCAAAACGTTGTGAAAATTGAGTAAAATAGGGGAATGATAAAACTCACCTTAGATTAAAGGCAAGTGATTAATTATTAAGATAAACGAACTAAAGATTAAGCGAGTCGTCCACTATGCTTTGAATGAGATTAATGATCAGAACCTGAAACTTTGAGATATGATAATATAAGTAAAAACGAACCCGTGGCCATTGGAATCAATCCAAACGGACGTTTAGAACTCAAGTTATGTTATATTTAAGATTTAAGCGAGCTGGTACCGACCAGAATCCGAACACCGAGTCGGAAGTCGGTTTTGGTCAGTAACCTTAAAATTTCGTTACGAGAATAAAAGTCTTCTGGACCGAACGTTGAATCCGACCAGAAGTATGAGAAAACGTAAAGTCAAACTTGTTGACTGATTTACCCTTTAACGAGTTTTAAGTGAATTGACCAGTCAACACCCTTCAATCTCATAAATTGATTGAAGGTTATTGACTAAGGAATACATATGAATGATTTCTTAGTTTGCAACTTACCCGGAAAGTGAAAGGATCAAGAGAAACAAAGAGTCAATGATCCTAAAGCAAGCAAAGTCAGCGAACAAGTTTTGTATCTCCAACGAATATGCAAAAACGAGCAAGATGATGAAAGTCCGAGATGAGTGGCGGCTGGAGGAGGTCTATTAGGGTTTGATTAAAGTTTATGCCAGGGAATTATGATGTGTTTATATAGAAATTACAAAAACGAACCATTTATGGACATATTACTCGTTTAGGCAAGTAAATACGGTTTTAATGAGAGAATCAATGAAAGATTCATAAAGATTTGATCTTGGTCAATAAGAAATGAATTAAGACTTGTATTTTAATTATGTTATGATTTCTTGGACCTTAATTCACTCAACTATGCCTAAAATACACGATTTGCATACCAAAAACGAGATAACAACCAAGATCGAACAACTAATCTGTCCAGTTCATCCATAGCGCCGTGTGACGGGGGTGAAGAGGTTGCCCGCGCGGCACTCTGGCCACCTAGAGGGGTGTTTCATGCTTAGTCATATTTAGTCCCTATAGTTTGTTATTTGATCACTTATAGAACCTTTCATGGAATAATTAAGAAATGGACAATATATAAAGCAAGAGGGGTTTAAAGTGAACATTAGGAAACTTAATTACTTATGAATATTTGATTTGATTAATAATAATGATCTAAAAATGTTCCCGGGTCGGGTTATGAGTAAACGAATACGGTTTAGAAAATCCGAAATGTTACAGTTTCGAGCACGACTTGAGTATTTGCCACAAGTCATCCTCGTCCCACGTTTTTTCCGTTCTGTACTTGTTGAACACTTCGGATTTCCATTCGTCACATGTGAATTTGTAGACTTGAAGATCATCGCTCCCGCTCGGTCGCATTCGACGAATGTTTCTGCTATATAAATTTGTAAAAAGTCCGACAAATTTGCGAGTTTCGGACCATCTTCCCGATATCATATTGTTGGTATAGTCCATACTTTCCACCATCCTATAGAACAACTCTCGCACTTTCCTCCAAAATATACGGTGCTTTTGATAGTTTGCCTCACTTAAATAAAGATAAGTTTCAAACATGTTTTTAAAATTTTATATGAAAAAAAAAGGTTAAAAAAATAACGGCTTGTTGATCTTCAGATATTTTAACCGAAGCACGACATAAAGCCTTTTTCTCCTCTCTTGTCCAAGAAATTGTTTTTCTTTTTGGAACGACTTCATCGGTCGCTCGGCTCGAGCCTCCCGCTTCTTTTTGGTTCTTCTTTTTTTGGACTCGTTTGATCTTGGCGGCCTCTTTACAAACCTCGTGTGTCTTCGAAACAAAAAAGTCGAGAGATGACGTGAAGTCGAAGGCTCACGCAAACTTAAACCAAATACTACTAAATAGATAGTGGTAAGTGGGTATCGAACACGAGGAGTTTGTGAAAAGTGTGTTAATAAGTAGCTCAACGATTAACTAATATAAATGTAAATGACGAAAAAGTAATTTCCAAGTTGGTTTTGATTTGATTTTATAAACTAAATTAAACTAAACGAAAGTTGTAAACGAATAATTAAACAAGCATTCCTCTCGGGGTTCGGGTTATTACTCAACACTCTTGTTAACATTCGATGGATAAACCATAATATCTCGGTTTTAAGTACATTCAATTGTTTGTGATTAATCAAGAACTAAGTACTCGGATTCCTAGAATGCGAGGTTGTTACTCAACAATCAATCAATACGATTATCCCTAATTCCTTCCACTAAATCTCGGTTGTCAACGACACCAAGAACACATGGTTCAAAACTAGATATAAGCGATAAAGACAAGCTACAAACAATCACACAAACATCATGACTATACTAACATAACATTTAGATAATCAATCCAGGTTCAAGAACAATAAACAAAAGTGTTTTGCGATTAACCTTACATCCCGAGAGGAATACCATAGAACTAGCCACTCATAGCTCGATAGATCATTGATGCATCAAGTATCTTGTTTATATCAATCCCAAACATAAACAAATGAGTACAAACACCCAAAATATGATTATTGTCTTCAAAAATCGCCTCTAAGCCGTCCCCAATTGAAAGGTATGTGAAAAGACACCCAAAAACGGCCTAAAAAGTGGCCCAAACTCAGCAGTCACGTGTCGGACCGTGGGCCACGGTCTACACCGTGGACCACGGTCCAGTTACGGTGCTCGGAATGCGATGGTACGGTGTATTCTGTTGATTTTGGTGCCTGTTTGACCGTGGCCCACGGTCAACACCGTGGACCACGGTGGAGCTCTTCCTCAATTTCTTGTTTTCTTCATATCTTTCTTGTTTCAACTCCGTTTTCTTCGCCGTTTTCGCCCACGTTCTCGTAATTTCATCCTCTACCTCCTCCTACCTGCAAACATATGAATAACCATAGTCAACTAATTCCATGAAATTAAGTTGGTTAAGCAAATACATTTGTATCTTTAACTCGCTTAACAGCTTCCCTACGAGTCACTCGTCAAGAGACGATGGTGGCATTTGACTCAAGTTATGCTCCATCTTGTTGGTGCCAAACACATTGTCGTCGTCTTGACCAAAAGGCATTTCCGGTCGGTAACACCCACCCCATTGATCCATACTTTTTAAAATAGGTAGATGTATGGGTGTTCTTCGGGTTAGTTTTTCAGGTTTCGGCTTTTTCGGGTGTGATTATTTGGGTTTCAATGTTCAAATTCTAAACCCGAAACCCAACCCAAATCTCTCATGGTTTTTTCGGGTTAGGTTAATCAGGTTTTGAGTATCCTAAAAGACAAAGATTAAAAAAACTACAACACTAAAACAAAAGCTAACATGTTTTTCTCACTCGTAATGTAAATAACAAATAAGAAACAAAAATAACATGGTAAAACAAACTAAAAAAAAGTAAAATTTTCAAAGTCTAGTCATAATAGACAATACAAATATAAATCGAAAAAAAGTAAAATTTTCAAAGTCTTTGATATGTCATGATTCGGGTGTTTGATTATAGTTGTTTTTAGTCATAAATCGAAAACATTAATAAAGAGTAAATAGTATATATCCATAATATGTGGAATGACAATATTCGATATAGGCATATTATTATTTAGTTTTAAAACTAAAAGTTTATTCGGGTTTTTTGGGTTGACCCGAAACTTAGAATTCGGACCCAAGAACCAACCCGAATTACTTTGGTTCGGGTTCGGGTTTGTCTTTTCTCGGGTTCAGGCTTGTCGGGTTGGGTTAGTTCAGGTTCGGGTACGGGTTTTCTCAAGTTGGGTTTTGAGTAAAAGTGACAGCCCTACACATCACCGGTCGCTACATTCTAAAGTTTTGTACCAAAATGGGGAGGGGAGAAATTATTTATCATTTTAGAAGTATTTACCAAAATTTCTTTTCTTTTATATCTTCAAAAAAAAAAAAAAAAAAAAAAAAAAGAAAAACTTTCATAGGTAGGTTTTCAAATCAGTTCAAGCGATTGTTCACGTTCGAACCACTCCAGTCGATCCATTCAAGTATTCAACAATGGCTTTTCTAAATCCATCGGATCGATTCTTCACTTTCAATGTTTCGATTCTCCAGTCCAATCCCAGGTCTTAATCAATCGCAGGATTCGATTAATTAAGTTCAGCTGCAGGTTTCAAAATTGCTTAACGCTTTGATTAAATTAACCACAGGTTTGGATCGATTCTTCAAGGTGAATTGCTTGTTAAATTCTTGTTGCAAGTTGCGGATTCTATCACAAATTTGATTCTGTCAAATTCTTCTTTTTATCAAAAGAACGTTCTAAATAATTCTTCTTTTTCCCAGAATTGTTTTCTTCGTACTTTTAGCCAAGGGTTATTATGGCTTCCATCAAACTTTTTATCTAATCTAAAGATTTAATAAGCATTATGGTTTCTTTCACATTCTTCTTTTTATCAATGCATTAAATTAACACAATATCAAAATTGATTCAAAACTAGGATTTTAGCGCAACATCTTAATTTGCGGATGCCAATAATGATAAGATGCGGATGACGTGTTAGAAGAAAAATGAATTGGAGATGAAGATGGCATGTTAAACAGAGATGAGACCAGGGATGAAACAAAATGGGCGTTAAAGGAAAAATAGTTACCATTGTGGAGTACGTAGACAATGTTTTAACATGCTTATTTTAATGGGATATTGGATTTTAATAATCTGAACTTTGGCTATTGGCCGATATTAATCCAAACTTAAGAAATTCCTTAGGTTAATCCCAACTTGCACAATATTGGCCTTTATCAAGCCTTTTCTTAACGAAGACTAACCCAGTTAGTTTTAAAGCAAAAAGTGTATTTCTCAAAATTCAGGGGGACAAATGAAAACGTAATTAAACTTCAAAACCTACTGCCACCATCGTCCCGCCACTACTGTTGCCGCCGCCACCATCGTCCCGCCACCGCCACCACTATATATTAATTAATAATAATTTTAATTTTCAAACTCTCCCTTTATAAACACCTATAATCTGCATAGTGATGGCGGCGATGGCGGAATAATGGTGGAGGCGATGGCGGCGGTGGTGGCGAGACGATTGTGGCGACGATGGCGGTGGTGGCTGTGGCGACGGAGACGACGGTGGGATTTGAAGTTTAATTACCTTTCTCATTTGTCCCCCCAAACTTGGAGAAATGGCCTTTTTTCTCCCCTAAAACTAACTGGGTTAGTCTCCGTTAGGAAAAGGCTCAATGGAGGCCAGTAGGGTGAAAGTTGGGGTTAACCTAGAGAATTTCTTAAGTTGGGAATAATATCGGTCAATAGCCCAAAGTTCGGATTATTAAAATCCAATATCCCTATTTTAATTCGTATTTCATATTAAGACCGTCATCGAAATGACTTTGACATTTTTAGTTTTGTTTGTATCTAACATCGAGACCATTAAATTTATTTAGCTTTGTTTTATGCTTTTAGTTTCATTTTTAAAGTTTATTTAGATAATTTTTTTGGGTTTTTTTTAATATGATTTGATTAAAGTTTATAATAAGGTGGTTAAAAAACATAATGAGTTTATTGAAGAGGGAATAATAATAATAATAATAATAATAATAATAATAATAATAATAGTAGTAGTAGTTCTAGGTTCGGTGAAGAAAAAATAAAAAGGAATGAGTTCTAAAATGTGATTTAAAGACAAAAGAAATAAAAGAAAACCTATTTTAGTAGATAGTTTTAGACAGGGTGTCAATTTATGACATGAACCTTTTAACACGACATGACACGATATGAGTTTTAACAAGTTTAGGTTTGAGCTTAACAGGTTTCGTGTTTTAAACATGTCGACTTGTTTAAGAGATGTTAAAATTCGTGTCCTAACAAATTTAAGACTCGTTAACTTGTTAGTAACCTGTGTAGATTTTTAATATAAATAAATATACACTCCTAAAGATAAACCTAAAGTCATACCTATATATGATATTTCACTCATGTCTGTCAGAACCTGTTATTATATTTTTAATGGATTTTTTCTTTTTTTTTGTTTCGAGTATGTTATAGATTTGTGGTTTTTTGTTTCGTATATGTTAAGGATTGTGGTTTTTTTGTTTCAAATATGTTATGGATTATGTATTAATTAAGAATTTCATGCTTGTTTTGAAATTTATTGTTTCATCACAATGTATTATTCATTGTTTGTTTAAACATGTCCCTTAAGGGGTTTTAACAGGTTAGCATGTTACTAACATGTTTGTGTTTGAAAAAAATAACACGATTACTTATTTTATCATGTTCGTGTTTAGTATCACAAGTTATCGTGTCTTATTATGATATCCCTACTTTTAGAATCACCTATTTTAACCAAAAATTTCTCCTCCACACTCTCCTTTGATAAATAACTCCTAATTTTTGATTCATTGCAAAACTTTTGGGTTCCCACTAAAATATAAATCTCAGTGGATGGATTGGAGTTATCAAATCTTAACCCTGCCTAATTCATTGGTCGTTCATAGCAATTTATCTATCCATAAGAATCAAAACTTTATTTTTTGTACGGTTAGGTTTGCTATCCAAAAGGGGGTTGCGGCGCAGCTTGTTGCCTGCTTACCTGCCACTTCATTATAAATCGTTTAGTTGTTTTTGATTATTAATGATGAGCACGTTAATTGAAAAAAAAATAAAAAAAGATAAGCTAGAAAAGTATCTAAGATATTAATTCAACAGTAAAAATACCAAACTTCAAATGAAATGACTTCCACGTACTCCTTTAATGACGTTGGGAGCAATGATTTATATATCACAAAGAGAAAAACTAAAGTTAAAAAATGGGTGAACATGAAAAAGCATTTTAATATTATATTTAGATATATACGAACCACTAGTTTTTTTAAACAACAGTTAAAAGTAAAATAGCATAGAGAATGATTCGTCCTACAAACATAGTTACCTAATTTGCGGTTCGATCCGGTACGGGTTTGCGGTTTGGGTACGTAATTCGTCAAATGTAACGTATTCGGTACAGAGGGGGTAGGCTCATTTCGGTACGAACCGGTACGGTGTACCATGTAGTTCGGTTCGATATACCCAAATAAAAAAATAACTATTTATAATTTATATATAATTGTATATATATCATGTTAATTTTATAACTTTTATGTATAAACTATAAGTTTTAAGGATCAAATATAAAATAGTGAAAATAGAGGGAGTTAATTGTTAATAAACACAAACTAATTTTACTACTTTTATTGTTTTTATGTAAACATTTATAAACTTTTAAAGTCTAAATATAAACTGGTGAAAGCTTAAGGAGAAATAAATGTCAAATTAACCAAAATTTTTAAAACATATAACAAAACCACCCACGTTCTTAACTTCATAAACGCCGCCGCTTCCAATTTTCTCCTTTTTCGGCGAAAATGGCAACACTGCTATCAAAAATTGACATAGCGTACCGGAGCAAATTGGAACACCGAATTCGTTTGTTTGGTACGCCGTACCGGAGCGAATTGGAACATAGGGAATTTTGTTTGGGTTCATCGCGTACCAATTCGTAATTCGCGGGTCTTCCAGCGAATTCGGTAACTATGCGTACAAACTATATAGAACTATTTCAAGCAAAGCTACCTAGCTAATAGGAACTTTTTCGAATAAATGGATTATGAAAATCGGTCACTTATTATTAAAAGTAAACTTTTTTTATATAATTACTAAAAAATGCAACGCACATATAGGATTTCTTTAGTTTTTAAAAACTATCAAACTATTTTTTTCACATGTTTTGAATTTTAACTGTTCACTACACATGCATATACGTTAAGAAATTTGTCCCCCCCCCCCCCCCCCCCCTTCCCCTTTTTTTATATATTTAAGAAGAGATGAATAAATATTGTATTTCTCTCATTTTTTTTTATTTTAAAATATCTTTAAACTGAAAATGAAAAGTTTATTTTGTTTAGTATTTTGCTTATACCTCTTCCCATTTATTCTATTGTGTAAAGGATGGATGCATTTTGGTACTTGAGATGAGTGTGTTAATATAGCTTGTGCACATAGGCTATTTTCTCTAGTAATTTGACACGTCAGATTGGAACTAACTTGATAAGAAGGGTACGCTAGAATTTATTTTATAATTTATAAAAATTGATGATACGCTTATGTTATCGTATACTGATTTTATTAGGATTATCGTTGAGTTATAAACTATAAAGTGAAATATCATGATGTAAATAATTTATATGGCGAACAATTGATTATGATGGAAGAAGTATGGGTTTTATAAGAAGACTAAGGGTATGTTTAACAAGGAGCATTTAGGGGTTTCAAGTTTCAAGTTTTTAAGAAAAAGTTCATATTCAATTAAAAGCCTTGTTTGGTTGAAATGAGTTTGAAGCTTTTAGGTAATGAGAAAAAGCTTAAAGCTTAAGGCTCCAACTAGTAGCGTTTAGAAAGAGTTACAAGCTTTTAGTATTTTAATTACTTAAATAAACTTCCAAAATAAGTATATTTAATATTATTGTTTTTTAATTATGTCCATTTTGGTCATTTTATACATTTATTAAAAGTTCCAGCTACTCAACCAAACACCTAAATATATCTAAAAACTACAGCTTCCAGTCACAACCAGCTAGTTTTGTCAAAAATACCATAAGAAGAAGATCATTTTAGTCCAATAAAAATTAAAAACCTCCAACGCAAACAAACGTAAATCCTCCTCAGTCCTCATCTTCCCCAATTATCATAATCCAAACCCTAATTCCCCAATTCCTTCCAGCTCCGTTCAGCAAGGATACTCCGTCATCCACCACCACCTGCAACCTACGCAATTCACCGCCACAACTCCGGTCACTGCCGCCGGTGGTTGCAGAGCCAACCCACAGCTTAGATCTCATCACTGAAATTAACATCGGTTGCAGATCCAACGCCAACACTAAAGTTAAAAATCGAATTCGCGATCATCTTCTTCATTTTGCTTAACCGTTTCTGTAACGTCGTCGTTACGGAATTCGTTCTCCGTGCGAAGTTCCTGTATCACTCGATCGGCGATGTCAGAATCCAACCAGAAAGAAGAACCTGATTGTGTGATTGTGTAATTTTGAATGTTTTGAATTAATGGAGTAGAAAATTTGGACAATTTAAGAGAAATGAAGAACTGATCGTCCAATTGTGAATTTTACGCATTTTTATAATTTATAAATATGTGGCAAATGCAAATCGTCATCATGTTGAATGATCATTTTTTTCAGTACAAGTTAATAAAGCATAACTTGCTGAAAACAATACGCTAAAACTAAAACATAATTTAATAAAATACAATTTGGTAAAGCACAATCGTTAAAACATAACGAAGATAAAACACAATCGTAAGAAAAACCAATCACGGACCCAAAAATATTTTTTTAGGGGGTGGGGCGACTTTAGTGTTTAAATGTCTATTACGAAAGATTTAATTTTGGGTCGGGTCAATAAAAAAATTTTCTTATTAAGTCGGGTAATTATATTTTAATAGCTCAAGTTTATTATTACTTTAATTGTATTTTAGATTTCTTGAAATTTCAATGCTTGGTTTGAGTTTTATACCAAACTTGTCATCTAATGAAAATCAATTATATATAGTTAAATAAAATTCTAACAAAT
This sequence comes from Bidens hawaiensis, assembly GCF_021521415.1. Lineage (NCBI taxonomy): Eukaryota > Viridiplantae > Streptophyta > Magnoliopsida > Asterales > Asteraceae > Bidens > Bidens hawaiensis. Next base: position 67,226 of record NW_027506336.1, on the reverse strand, counting down.
GATATAAAACTTATATAAATTGAAAATTGGAAAATCTAATATAATGATACAATAACTGTGAAAACTAAAAATATGATTATTTCATTATAAAATACATAAATTAATCAAACAAATTACTAACATTAATAAAGATTTTGACGACTTGAATATATGCTCAGGACCGTCTTCGAGATTTTGATTTATCAAATCAAGTATAAAAATGGGCCTCATAGATAAATTTATAATTTTCTTTCTAAAACATCGAAGATAATTCCATTATCGTATTTGAACTTTTTTAGATAACTTTTAGGCCCTTTATATGAACCAGTGACGGATAACTGTAATTTTATTTTATTTTTATCTCGAAGTCATTGTAAATTTTCTCATTTTCAACACTTGCGCATATGTCTTGTATAATTTGAGTTATTTTTTTAATGTATATTTTTAAAGAAACATTTTTACATAACATAAGTCGTATTTTAGTTATAGTTATATTATATTTTAAAACTGATAAACTTTTTAATCAAATTAGAAAGTATATATATTTATGAAAAGTAGAGGTGGCAATATGAGTGAGTTGGGTTGGATTTTGGTGATGGGTTAGAATGGATTTGGATTAGGATGGGTATGGGTTAGGATGGATTTTTAAAATAGAGGGTTAGGATTGGTATGGGTCAAGATGGGTAAAGTTAATCCATCTTGACCCAAGTAAAGGTTAAAATGCAAAGAATTTCAAAAACCCTCCAAAAAAAATTTTAATAAAAAAATTAATAACTCAAAATATAAATAAAAAACGCAAAAACTAAAATAACTAAAATGTCTCCCCCGTCGCCCTGTTCATAAAAAAAAAAAAAAAAAAACTCGGTTTCGTCTCGGTTCAAGTTCGTTTTTTTTTGTTCATTTTTGCTTCTTTTTTTTCGTTTCGGTATCTATTCGATTTCAATGTTTTCGGTTTTGTTCGGTTTCGATTTCTCGGTTTAGAATGGGTATGGGTCAAGATGAGTAAAGTTAACCCATCTTGAACTAAGTAAAGGTTAAAATATAAATGGTTTCAAAAACCCCTCAAAAAAATATTCAAAAAAGTAATAAAAAAATAATAACTCAAAATATAAATCGAAAACACAAAAAGTAAAATAACTAAAATGTTTCCCCGGTCTTCCTCATTCATAAAAAAAAGAAAAAAGAAAAAAAACCTCGGTTTTGTCTCGGTTCAGGTTCGGTTTTTTCAGTTTTTTTTCGCTTCGGTTTTGCTTTTATTTCATTTCGGTTGGTTTCGGTATATGTTCAGTTTCGATTTCTCGGTTTCTATTCGGATCCGTGGGTTTTGTTTGAAATAAAATTGGATAAAGCTTGTTTTAGTCCATTCTACCCCATAAACAAACCCATTTTAACCTATAACCAAAAGTCACTAGTATTTTCCCAATCCATCTTGACCCTCTTGCAAAATTCTTTTGATTCATCCTGACCCATCTCAATTTTAAAAGTTATCCAAATTGACCAAAAACAATCCATTTGGGTTAGTTTTGCCACCCTTAATTAAAAGTATAAATAAAACAAGCATAAACTAATTAACAACTCAACTGATGAAATGAAAACTATATATATACACTTTATTAATTTAATTATAAAAAATAAAAGTTAAAATGATGCAAAACCTTGCCTCGTAAATGTAACAGAAAAGTAAAAACATGAGAAAACATATTGGAAGCTATAGTAATCCGTGCCCACATCATCTTCCTCCACTATTTATGCAAGCTTTTCCATGGTTTCTCAAGCAACTCCGACGAACAGTTTTTATCATATATTCGTTGGAAAAACAACATTTTCTTTACTCTCTTCTTTCTTCTGCGAGTCTGCTCGTGTTCATGGGGGCGGTCGAGATGAGATCGTATATATAATATCAAGGGGGTGTTTGGATAAGTTTTTAGAATTGCTATTTTTACTTATTTTTTTTTGAAAAGCAAAAGCCGCTTTTGAAAAGTTTCAATTTAAAGCTTTTGAATGAGCTTTTCCAAATACTTTTTGTTTTTTAAGAAACAAATAGCAAATAAGCAAGTTTTAAAAACTCACCCAAACACCTCCTAAAAAGAAAAAAAAAATACCCCGTTTCCAACCACCTAGGTCCGCCCCTGAGAAAAACACAATCTTTAATGAAAAAAAAAACAATCTTATGAAGAAACACAATTTTGTAAAACATAATTTTATTAAAACACAGTAAAGAAAAAAAACACAATGGTCATAAGCTATAATACAATGTAAAAAAAACCACTAATTATTTTAAAAAAGTTATGAACGTTCTTAAATAACAGGGGAATGGGCATGCGTTTTGTATATGAAGAGAAATTTAACAAATGTGTTATTCTTTTTATACCATTTCCCCTTTTCACACTTGATTTTCACCATAAACTAATCTCAATCATCCTAATTCAAAATTAATAGACTATAATCCTTCTTATCATTCCTATAAAACTCATACTTCATATTTTAACCTAACCCTAAAAATATAAATGATTTCTCTACATAGCGTACAATTTTAAAGAAACCGACACAAATTTTCTAAATCAATTATTTATTCTTCTCAATATCACATATCTTATGCTACATATTTTATTTGCAAAATTTGACGACGTAACTAATAAAGTATTCATTTACCGTATATTTCGTATGTAAAACAAGAATGCCAAGCTGTGAAAACATATTTTGTAAATTTTTTAATTTTAAAAGTTTTATAAGTTTTAAAAAAAATTAAATACAAATTTTAGGAAGAACATTTTAATAAATTTTTTATTTTAAGAGTTTTACAAGTTTTATATTTATATAGTACAACAGTTAATACATTTACTTTAGAAGTAATAAAAACTTTTTCAAGTGATAAAACTGTATTTTGCATATTTAATTAGCATGCATTATTTACTAATCTATATTTAATTTATTATATTAAGTACATATAATAATGCTCATTTATAATAATATTGATTATTATATAAATAATAACAATTCTCAAATATAATACGTGTTTAATACAAATCAGGTTAGATTTAACTGTTATGAACTCACCATGAAACGCAGACCACTCTTTGAATCATGTACCAAATAGTAAAGAAAATATTATGAGATGAGTAACAAATTTTTCGGTAATTCTGCTTCTTTTAATTAGATGACAAAAAAACTTTCATGTTATATTAAATGGTAAATTAATATGTTTTAAATATTGAACTTATGCTTTCGTTTTAGACTCAACATCTAAACTTAATGTTTAGTGTTTCGAATCTTTTATTGCTTTTAGTTAGTGAATAAACAATTGAAGAATCATTCTACCCTTTACTTAGTAAAGCAGAAAAAATATATGATTTGCGCTTTGATATATTTCAAAAAACTATTGATTTTTACATCATTTTAATATTCAACCTTTTAGTTTAGAAATCTTATATTTTATCAAAAAATAGATGATCTAAAATCTATCATGTCATGTGCTTGATATGACGTTATATATGTGTAACGTGTGTACCTTAGTGGTGTTTAAAATTGGATATTCGGAGTTACGAATACCTGAACATTTTAGATAGTATATCTCACAATCCGAATCTAGATCCGAAATTCCGAATATCCGTTGGATAGTGAAACGGATATCCAAAATACTAAATAAAGCAATTAAGAAACAAATCTTTCCCAAATTCACCTTCAATGTTTCAGTCTGCAACTTTCTTTTAGTGAAATGGCACACACATCCGTTAAAGGGGCTAATGCATGTTCCAACAAAAATGCTAGTATGTTAGCCAAATTATTCAATCGACCACAACCCAAAATCTATCTTAGAACAACGGTTACCTAAATCAATTGTTCCTTCAAATTTGAGAGCCTGGAATAACCCAACAAATTAGCAGGGAGGGGCAACGAGGGCCGATAAGCAGGGTCGTCTCCGAGGATTTAAATACCTCGGCCGAGCTAGAAAAAAAAAGGCCCATAGCCTTAGCGAGTAACGAAATATATTAACTAATTTTTTTAAACGAGGCTTAATGTTATAACAATGAACATAGAAAAATATTATTAAAATCAAATACCGTAGTAATTAACGATTATCCAATGATTCGTGAAACTCTCCTAAGTCCTAACAATGGAAAAAAAAAATAACTTGGTCCTTGGTGGCTAGCTTGGTCAACCGTGGAGGAGCCTGGTGGTTAACAACGAACCAACAGTGGTGGTCGGCTGGGTTGGTCGTTGTTCAGCATTCGCAAAGAAGGAAGGAACCAAAGAGAGATTTCAATCGACCGCTATTTCTTTTATTTTGCATCGTTTTTTATTTAATTTTTTTTAGTTTTTAGTTTTAGTTTGGGCATATTTAAACTTAAGTAAATGAAGTACGGATAAAAAATAATTTCGGTCCCAATAATTATAAGATGATAAAGAGCAATTCATATTTTATAAGTTTTATATTTTTAAATTTATATATAAAAATTATAGATATAAAAAATTTTGGCCCCTAAAAATTACGTGCCCCGGCCGACGGTCCAACCGGCGCCACGTACCCTCCAGTTGGCCTTGTCGATAAGCACCGCATATTAGGGTTTCAGGCATCCAATCAAGTATCGCATACACAAATGAAGTCGATCCTAGATGGTAGATGCAAATGAAATCAAAGTCGATGATTAGAATGTGAAGCAGTTGCGTGAAATGTGAATACGTGAATAGCCTTGTTACGGGTTTTTATATAATTATTTGGTATAATAAATAATTAAACAATAACTAAATTTAAAATTCCCGATAGTTCAGATAATCCGAATATCTGAAAAAATGATTGAGCTTGGACGACCCATTTTGGTGTTACGACCCGTTAGTGATTGTTGAATTATACATTATTTGTATAAGTTTAATTCACCAACTAATATTGTTTATTTCTGTTTTGTTTAAAAATTATTGACGCAATTTAGTGATCAAACTTAGAATGTGAGGTAATGTGTTCTTCACAAAAATGATAAGTATGTGTAATAAAGTAAATTGTTGACACAAGATATAGCGAGGAAAAACCCTTAATCCTGGTGAGGATCTTTGGCAAAAAGCCTCGAGAGGGGAAAAAAATCCGCCTGCCTCAGATTTATTAAGTAAAAGTGTTAAGTACAAGCTGGGAACTGATTGTAAACTGTTGGGTTTAATGGAATGATTGAAATCTTGTTAACCTTTCCAGAATTGAGGAAAGGTTGACACAAGATATAGCGAGGAAAAACCCTTAATCCTGGTGAGGATCTTTGGCAAAAAGCCTCGAGAGAGGAAAATTATCCGCCTGCCTCAGATTTATTAAGTAAAAGTGTTAAGTACAAGCCGGGAACTGATTGTAAACTGTTGGGTCTAATGGAATGATTGAAATCTTCTTAACCTTTCCAGAATTGAGGAAAGGTTGACACAAGATATAGCGAGGAAAAACCCTTGATCCTGGTGAGGATCTTTGGCAAAAAGCCTCGAGAGGGGAAAATTATCCGCCTGCCTCAGATTTATTAAGTAAAAGTGTTAAGTACAAGCCGAGAACTAATTGTAAACTGTTGGGTCTAATGGAATGATTGAAATCTTCTCAACCTTTCTAGAATCGACTAAGTATGAATTCCGTGCAAGCTTATGCTCTCTGAGCAAGGAAACACTTCCTCGAGCAAGATATCCTATCCGAGAAGGATAGTCTTCAAGAATCTTGTAAGTGTTGAGTTCGAGTATACTCCACTTCCTCGAGCAAGGATTGGTCTTGATCAAGCATGGTTTAGTACTGAGCAAACCTGTGAAGACTCGTTGCTTAAACTAAGTTCCTAGGCAACTTAGTGGGTCGAGCAAGGACTATAATAAAGAGGAATCACAAGTATGCTTGTAGGGAGTTTCTGGATATCTTCTAAGTGTTACTCCTAGTATGATTCAGTCTCAAACAAGCCCACAATACCCGAGTATACTTGGTTTGTTCAAACAAAACAAAGCCAAGACTGAAGTGATTTCGAGCAAGAACTTTCTTGCTCGTAGAAGCATATTCGAGCAAAGTGTGCTGTGGTGTGAAGATGAAGCTTGCTTGAGAGCAATATTTGCATGATGAAAATATTATAAGTGTTTGTTTGCTCGAAGTAATATCCCGAGCACACTCGAAGATGACAATGTCAAAGGAGCCACGCTCGTCACGTCGTCATGAAATAAGTTTGCTCGAAGACCTTTTTACACTTGTATTTTTATTTTATTTTATCTAATGATTTGGGTTTCTAGAAAGAATGTCAGGTCGACTATAAATAGAATGTCATGTCACAATTATGATACACATCTCTGACCTGACCTAGACCTCTGCACACTTTATTGTATTCAGAGCTAACCTTCCTATAAACCATAATATTTACTTATACCTCATTGATTATTAATTAATGCAATTGAAATCTTTTGAGTTTAATGTTTTTCTATTATTTATTGTTTTAGTAAATTACTAATTATAGTTGATCTGCCGGCAATAGTTATGGGTCTTCATAATTTCGGTTTTGTGTGTGTTTGTTCTTGCTCGATATTGTCTTAATCACAAAACTACGGTCCCGATAAGTGGTATCAGAGCTGGTTTAGCTCACTGAAGACCAATTGAGCTACTGAAAGAGTATTCTGACACTATATCTGTGAAATTTGAGCTGAAATGGTTGAAGATTGAAGTTGATGAAGTCAGCTGAACGCTGTTCAATTGGTTGGTGATGTCACCCTTGATTTTTGTTTATTATTCTTCACATCTACAATTGTTGAAGGTTGAAAAGTATTCTAATCCTAGATTCATTTTATTTTTTATTATTATCTTGTCTAGATCTTGGTTTGAATCCATTTTACAGCTCTGTTTGACTCAGATCTGACTGATTTAGGTCAGATCTATAGTTTTTGAACAATTTTCAAGACCGTAGATTGTTAAGTAAAAGCGTTTTGCACAAGTCAAGAACTGATTATAAACGAGAGCTAAAGTATAATAACGAGTGAATAGAGAAATAAAACAATAGTGAAGTGAGTGTGTAGATTATGTTCTATTTGTTTACATCAACCTCTGATAAATAAAGAAATACAACTAATATCCCGAAAAATAAGCCTATTTACAAAGTCTTTACTTGAGTTACACTCATATGACCATTGCAGACTCATTCTTCTCATCTTCTTGAGGTAATTGGCAAGCATTCCGATTTCTAGGCATGGCAGAGTCTTCTAGCCATTTGGTTATGTAACATGCAAGCATAATAGTTATTATAAACAAATATCGGTTCGGGATTCCGAACCTATTAAGGATCCTGTGCAGCAGGATATTACTCAAGATCCTAAGCAAAAAAATTAACCCACAACAATTTTGTTCTACTTTTGTCAAATCTTATTTGTTCTCTCGTACATATATGTATAAGTATACTAATTTATATATTTATAATAGATACGAACGACAATTTTGATATATATATATAAAACAAAATTGTCGTTTGTATATATAATACTTTAGCCGATATCAAATACAAGTTATATGACATTAGTCAATTTCCGTATTTGTGAAATAAGATGCACATTCAAACACATCATGTTAGGCGGATCACACACAATAGTGTCATATGTGTGATGGTTTTTTTATAATGAGTCTAGTTTGACTACTATAGATTGCTTAATGAGGTTTTAAAGGCAGAATGTTACAGTGTCATTCTTTGGGTTGTTATAATCTTCAAGAGTAAATGGTTTTACGGTATTTTGGGGTTAGATTCGTCCCAAAACATTGTTTAGTCGACATCAAACTTAAATCAAGGCTAAAAAATGTCGACTTGTTCTTTTAGTAACACAAATAGAACAAGTGTATTATGCATCGTATCCTTCGATGCAAAGGATTTAAATATTGGAGGGTTTTTATTAATCCGAAGATAGATGGTATATAAGATAGCCAATGTGTTAATGAACTCATCGATATGATAATGTAGATGAAGAACGTCTTAAGGCGAAAAATAAAGAACATCGTTAAGGTTACAAACATGTGTAACCTACCCACTCTCTTTAAGAAGTAAATACCATAATTAGACATTGGATATAAGAAGTAAATACCATAACTAGACATAATTAGACAGATTATAGAATTGAACTAAAAAAGAGAGCTAAGAGCCGAACCAATTCGAGCCAACTCTAGTTGGCAATAGGATCATTTACAAACCAATTAGCCATGTTTGATTTCAAATGAGCTTTTTCAAAAATGTCTTTTATAAGTTTCGAGTAACCACAATTTGAACACCGTCAATTTAGAAGCTTCTAGTAAATCTTACTACACTATTAAAGCAATATAAGGCTTTCACATGACATTGAACTAGCATGTTCACATAGGCTTCCAACTCATAAAATTTTTCATTTATATAATTTCCACATGTTAATTTGAAAATTAATTTTAAACATTAACTGTTAAGTTGAAAAATGTTTCAAAATAAAGACAATTAATTGTTTTAATTGTTATTTTTAAAAAATTTTAGACTTTGTTATTATTTTTTTTATTTATTTTGGGAAATTATTTATTAATGTTTAGACTGAATGTATGGATGTTTGGATTGAAATGGTGGTTTAAGTCACGATTTTTAGATTATATTGTTTCTTTTAATAAAAATTATAATTATCTCATTTTTATATTCATATTTTTAGATTTCTTTATGTTGTGTACTTAAATGTTTTATAATTTCAATAAAAATAGTTTTTATAACACACAACTTATATTAAAACATCTACATGTTTACGCTTCATAGTTTACAACATATAGCTTCAGTAATGATGAATTTTTAATTAATATATATTTTTTTTATTATGGTATAAGTTAGAAATATGTGGCATAACTTAGAATTATGTTTTAGATTGTTATTTTTCTTTATTTGTCTGTGTATGTTGAATTTTTTTAATTAAAATAACAATATAATACCTTATAATAATAATAATGCTAGATTATCTAACGTTTAAAATTAATTAAAATATATATAACACACATACATATATATGTGTGAAGTTTTATATATTTATCGTAGTATTGTAATAAGGTGAACCGAAACTAACATTTAACAAATAAGTTGCATTGTGTAATAATCCAATACTTTCATATTAAATTCTAATCCACATTTCCACTTGATAGGGTCCACCATTAATCACATCATGTATAAATTCGTGGATGCAATCTCTCGCAATCACACTTCTCATTCCTTTCTTACACTAATCTTCATTAACTCAACCCACTAATCACAATGCTAACCTCTATGCTTAAACTTAATCCCCAATCCCGGTCCTTACGGTTCTCATGCCTAGCCGCCTCATTCCGCACTGCCACCGCGTGCGCCATCGTGGCCGCCGCCACACTTTTCGGCCCCTCGTCCCTCTGCCGCCAAGTGGCTTTCCCCGCGTTCTCTTACGTCACGGTTATTCTAATAATAACCGGGGCGTCCCTTGGTGACACACTTCGCGGCTGCTGGGACGCGGTTTGTGCCACCGTGTTAACGGTTATCCCTGCGATATTAGGCCTTTGGGCGATAGGGACTGGGCAGCTGACGACGCCGCTAACGTCAGTGGTGGTGGGCATAGCGGCGTTTGTGGTGATGTTGCCGGACCATAAGACTCATTTGGTGTCCAAGAGAATAGCGTTGGGGCAGATTGTGATTATCTACGTGGTGGCGTATGATATGGGTGCTGAAACTGATCCGGTCATGCATCCGGTGCACGTGGCGGCGAGCACCGCCGTTGGGGTTTTGGCTTGTGTCATTGCGTTGTTGCTTCCATATCCTGGTCTCGCTACATGTCAGGTAATTAACGGCTGAATGATGCGTAATTAATATATATAAAATGGAGGCTCCTATTTATACTACCTATAAAACATTTTCAAGGATACAAGTATTTATTTGTGTGTATGGTGTTGTTTTATGAATATAAAACACCTTCAACCTAATTTATTATTTTTTTCCATGTATTTTCAATAACTTACACATGTGTTGGTAATATAATCAAACCATGTTATACTAAGGACAAATCAGAATAATTTATTTATATATGTGTTTAATTAGAAAGATTTTTAAAAATTTTTAAAACTAACAACCTCAAGATTTGTTTAGTTTTACGTGTTTTTATAATAATTTATAACCCCTTTCAATTTGAAAACTTGTGCAAATCATTTTTAAATACCGATTTTTTTTTTACTTTTTTATTCTCTTTTATATATTATTAATCATTTAATGTTTACAAAAAAAATAATAAAAAGAAGTATATATATGTAGATTGTGAAGATACATGTATGTAGATTGCAAGCTACATACGCTTTCGTCAACTACTCTTATTTTTTTTTATTTCCTTTTACTTTTAGTAAAAAAATTAATATATAATATATAAAATGAGTGAAAAAATAAATTTCTAATAAGTTAGTGTTTAAAAGTGATTTTCATAAGTTTTTAAGTATTCTAGTGCATTTCTTTGAAATATATGTATATATTAAACGCAATTAATACTCTTACCAATATTGATTTAAGTTTAAAGGATTTTTGATTTATATCGGTACAGCCGTACAAATGTGGGTGCATGTGTACTTTGTCTATTTTCAAGCTAGACTCATTTCTTGATTTCCACTTCCAACAAAATATAGTGGTGTCATGTATATGCATATAGAGTTTGAATAATTGTAAACTTATTTATATTAAAATACCCCAAAGGGAAATATTATTATCCGGCGACTTAAGAATGTTGCTTGATAACAGTATAAAATAACATAAACAGTCATACACCATATACATCCATATATCATAAATCATGTATCATACACCATATATCATATACATGCATGCAGTATGCATGCAGTTTTATAGTGTAATATTTAATTAACAGCATCATGATCATCATCACCGTACTCAGTAAGTCCCACCGATAGCAAAGCTATGGTAGGGTCTGAGGGGGTAAGATGTATACAACCTTACCTCTACCCCACAGGAATAGAGAGGCTGCTTCCAGTGAGACCCTCGGCTCTATAGTGGTTTTGCATCAAACCTTGGACATAAGGCACATAACACTCAACCATCGAGACCCATGCCGATTAATAGTATCATGTTATTTAATTTATTTAGGTGAAAAAGAAGTGCAAGCTTTATGCAGATAATGCTTCAGAGATGGTTAAACCGTGTGTAAAGGCATTTTGTGAGAAAGATGACACAAGGGCACAAGCATTTGTTTCCCAAGCCCAGTCACTAACCACTAAAGGACGCAAACTCCTAAACGCCATCAAGTCTAAGAAAGTAAGCTCCATTTTCCATTTTCTATATACGAATATATATATGTTTTTTAAACCAAGTAGGAATTATGTCAAAATAAGTTAGATCTATTGGTAATTAGCTACGTGTTACTGATGTCTTTTCTATTTACTTTGTCTATTAACTGGATTCCGTCACTAAACGCCAACGAATTCAGTCCTCGGTGATACTCATTTGTGTATCAGCGAAAAGTTATTAAAAAAAACTAGTTCTTACAAAAATACTTAATCTTATGTGCAGGAAACCATGAAATGGGAGACACTTCCAATTAGTTTCTTGAAACCTTACTGTATGAAAACAGCAGAAAAGTTGCAAGAAACAGAGATGCCAATACAAGGAATGCTAACAGCTTTGCATAATATTCATTCATTTCCACCACAAATTCTTGATCAAGATCTAAAAGATCACTTAAATAAGCTTCAAGAAAGCATAACCCAAACCTTTGATCAGTTAAAGTCTTGCATGCCTTTTGATTTAGCAACTTTTCCTGAATCAAATCTTGAAAATCTAATTCTTTCCCTCCATTCTTTCCCTCAAACGCACAAAGATTTGCCCTCCTTTTTCTTCTTATTTTGTTCCAAATTACTTCACAAAAAAATGACAAACAATTCACTAGCAAACCCAGTCTCAACATTAAGCGATGTTCAAACAAATAAAAAGAATCAAAAAGAGGGTCTTTTCGAATGGATTAGCGCCTTTGTGATGCACAGAAGGTTCACGCTAGCATTGAAATGTTCATTATCAGTAGGTTTTGCTGTTCTATTTGGACTAATATACAGTAAACAAAATGGGATATGGTCTGGACTGCCTGTAGCAATAAGTTTTGCAGCCTCAAGAGAAGCTACATTTAGGGTATCAAATCTCAAAGCTCAAGGAACTGTCTTAGGAACTGTATATGGAGTATTGGGCTGCTTTGTTCTTGAAAAATATGTTAAAGTAAGGTTCTTGATTCTTCTTCCATGGTTCATATTCTGCAGCCTAATCAAGCAAAGCCGTATGTATGGTCCAGCTGGCGGGGTGTCGGCCGTAATTGGAGCCGTGCTAATTCTTGGTAGGGAGCATTTTGGGTCACCGACGGAATTCGCTATCATCAGAATTGTCGAAGCGTTCATTGGATTATCATGTTCAATCGTTGTTGAGCTCATGTTTCGACCCACGAGAGCTTCTACTCTAGCCAAGATCCAACTTTCCAAGAGCCTCCAAGTTTTGCATGAGTGCATATGCATGGTGAGTCATTGCAGTCAAAAAGAGTGTCTTGGAGGTGGTCTAAAGAAGCTTAACGCTAATGCGAATGAGTTAAGAAAGTTCATTGAGGAGGCTGAAATGGAACCCAACTTTTGGTTTTTTCCCTTTAATGGTGGTTGCTACAATAAGTTATTAAAGACTTTGTCAAACATGGAGGGTCTTTTAGTCTTTTTGAACCATGCCAATGCCTCTTTACAACTTGAAAACTTGAGTTTGGATAAACTTGAAGGTGAGGTTGAGCTTTTTAAAGAAATGATTCAACCTTCAATCAAGTGTTTTGAAAGGGTTGTTTTGGTCAAATCACTAAGCAAACTTGAGAAGGAACTTCAAAACAGTAATGCTTGTGGCACATCTAGTGATCTTGAGTTGGGGAAGTTACCAATTAGCCAATATAAGTTAAATACGCATGGACCAAATGGTGAGGACAAGATAGACAATATCATAGATTCATATCTAAAAGCATCATATAAACTTGTTTTTGGTGAAGCGTGTGAAGAGGAGGAAAAGGGGCCTGAGGTGGTATTGAGTTCAAGTGCTTTTGCCTTTTGCTTGAGAAGTTTAGTAAGGGAGACTAGGGAGATTGAGAAGGGGGTTATGGAACTTTTGCAATGGGAGAATCCTTCAAGTCATGTAAATTTGTATGAAATTTCTTCTAAGATAGATGCTTTATGCAATATTTGATTTGAATTGTTTGGAAGGAATAAATGAAAAGAATGGATTAATTGTTTTATATATATATATATACACACACACGTTGTTCATCTCATATTCTTGGTGTGCATAGGCATAAATATATATTCCATGTCTATATACTTATTACTATAGGTGGCAATATGAGTGGGTTGGGTTGGATTTGGGTGATGGGTTAGAATGGGTTTGGGTCAGGATGGGTATGGGTCAGGATGGGTTTTTAAAATAGAGTGTTATGATAGATATGGGTCAAGATGGATAAAGTTAATCCATCTTTACCCAAGTAAAGGTTAAAATGCAAAGGGTTTCAAAAACCCCTCAAAAAAATATTCAAAAAATTTAATAAAAAAATAATAACTCAAAATATAAATCAAAAATGCAAAAACTAAAATGTCTCCCCCGCCGTCCTCGTTCATAAAAAAAATAAAAAATAAAAAAAAACTCGATTTCGTCTCGGTTCGGGTTCGGTTTTTTCGGTTAGTTTTTTGCTTTTTTTTCGTTTCGGTATTGTTCAATTTTGTCTCGGTTCAATGTTTTCGGGTTTTGTTCGGTTTTGATTTCCAGGTTTTATTCGGTTTAGGATGGGTATGGGCCAAGATGGGTAAAGTTAACCCTCTTGAACTAAGTAAAGGTTAAAATACAAAGTGTTTCAAAAAAATATTCAAAAAAATTAATAAAAAAATAACAACTCAAAATATAAATCAAAAACGCAAAAAGTAAAATAACTAAAATGTTTCCCCCGTCTTCCTCTTTCATTAAAAAAAAACCTCGGTTTTGTCTCGGTTCAGGTTTGGTTTTTTCATTTTTTTTTGCTTCGATTTTGTTTTTTTTTCATTTCGATTGGTTTCGGTATATGTTGGGTTTCAATGATTTCGGTTTTGATTTCTCGGTTTCTATTCGGTTTCGTGGGTTTTGTTTGAAATAAAATTGGATAATGCTTGTTTTAGTCCATTTTAACCCATAAACAAACTCATTCTAACCTATAACCAAAAGTCATTAGCATTTTCTCAACCCATCCTGACCTTCTTGCAAAATTGTTTTGATCCATCCTGACCCATCTCAATTTTAAAAGTTATCCAAATTGACCCAAAACAATCCATTTGGGTTTGTTTTACCACCCTTACTTATTATATAATATAGACCACCGATATGATTATTAATATCTTAGTGATATGTTCATAATTTAACTTTTAAAAAAAATTCTACATTGTGTTATACATTGTTCTCCCGGAGTCCCGGTATAATGGTGGCAATTGTGTTAGATTGGCAGCTTGAATAAATCGATCTAAAATGGCTCATATAATTATTTTTATCAAATACATCAACGCTAACGCAACAAGTTGAAATCGGATAATCCAAACACGACACATGCAATACATTTAGCTAAATGGGCCAAATAAATTCTTGGCTTATAAACCGGTCAAGGGTTGTAATGTGTTAAAATCAAGTTTACTTCGTAAAGGGTTGACAATTTGCAAACAAGTTAGACGTGTTTTAAACATGTTTTTGGTTGAACTCATAAAATATTTATACTTTTCATTTGTTATTCTAGTTTTAAGCGGGTTGATCAACAGGTTTAATTAGTTTTGAATTTGATACAACCCGAACATGACTTAGACAAGCTAGAGAAGAGAAGACAACCTAAAGTGTGATTATATTCCTTTCGTGTTTCAAGGCATGTTAATTAATTAGAAATGGTACTAGCGTTTAATTTTAATTGTCATTGAGTTAATTCTGATGTAAAGTCCAACGGAAGTTACTTTGTAACCAATCCAAAAAAACTACTAATCCTAAAGGGTGCATCAAATGTCAAATGCCAAAATCGACTATATTTGTCCATAGTATATGTATGTTGGGTCGATTCTACGTACTATATATTTACCTTAATTGTGTTAATACTATATTGCAGTTGAAGTAGGAAACATAATTAGCCAATTTTAACAAACAACACGTTGTTTTAAACATGCAGAGTGTTTATTAATTATTTTTCTGTTTTCCGTCCATAATGAACCTTTTCGATACCAACCAAATTTGTAACAAACCTAACCAATAACGATAGGATTCACGTCACTTATTCGCCGCAATTGCTACCTAGTTATAGTGCATTTATGTAATTTTAGTAAAATGGTTAAAGTGGTTATTTCAGCTTTCTTAACATATTATTTGCTCTGAAAATGTGAATGTAAGTTGTGTTTTATATATTATAAATAAATTCAACTAATTTTCATCTTCCAAATGATCAATGTAAGTTTATATTTCTTAACAATATGAATTTAAACAACATTAATCTCTCATGTTACTAATATTCATTCTTTACAAATACAAGCCACCCCCACCCACCACCCCGGCTACGGCAGCTCCCCACTCCTTTAGGCACCGTAACAATAAGCTTCGTCCCCATAACAACGGCCGTCGCCAAATCCGGCCGTATTGCATCCGGAAACCTAAATCTCCACACATCAAACTCCAACTTATCCAACCACAATTTCACCTCTCCATTACCATTTCCTTCCCTCACAACAACTTTCGTCACACCGGGATAAATCTTCACCGCATGAGCCCTCACCGCGCCTGTAAACCCATTATTCGCAATATTAGCAGTGAATCTAAAACAGTTAGCCCTATCTTCAGTAATAACATCCGCGTGTGATCGAAGAGGAAGCTCGAGAACTTGGCTAAAAACATGCGGTAGCCTCCGAAGCTTTGTTTGTGGATTTTTGGGCAACATGCAACTGAGTTAGATATTGCAATTAGTTATGTAATGATGAACTGAGAGAGTGTTGATCGGTTGAGTTGATTTGTAGGGATTGGAAGAATAATTGCAGAGATTTTGAGGAATCAATATCTTGGAAACGTTGGGTCGATTGCAGAAGGAGAAGGGAACCATTGATATTGATCACTCGAAGTTGGTCTCTACAAGATTCTGTGAACACCTACACCTATATGTAGCTGCTTCTATCGATTATGACCATACAAATTAGTTAATACAAGTATTTTCGTTTAAGTTGTAAATTGTAGGAAAAACTTGGATATTGATAGTGTTGGATGTACGGGTTGCGAGTTGACGTATTGAATTATTCAACATGAACACGTCTCGTATTTTGTTGTGCGCACACACTTGACTCTTTTAACAAATTCATCTCATCTGGTTGATGGATAACAATCAAGTTGTCAACGTTTTGTAAAAACATGGGTTAAATGGTTAACAAAGACGTTAGCAGGTCTATTTAGTTAAACGGATTAAATGTGTGAGCCTGAACATGGCTTGTTTATTGACACCTTAAGACCTAATTGTTTTTGTGAGTGTGTTTTTTACCACTGGATATTAAAATTTATATTTTTATGTAGAATATGAAAATTAATTGTCATATAGGAAGACTAAATCTAATTTATTATTTTCCAACTGGCTGAACCTCTAACATGGATTAAAGATACAGTTAATCAAGTTTCAACATAGAAGTTTAGTTAAACAAAAAAATTAGTGATGAAAAAGAAAATAAGATAAATATGTGGTAATTGTCTTAATTTGAAGCAATGACATATTCATGATTATCTTTTGGTGAAAGGTTGTTTGTAAATCACCTGATTAATGATTTCAAGATTGACAAATGATAAGAGCATTCTCATTCCCTTAATCATTTCTAAATCCAAATTACACTAAAAAAATACTACATTTTCTTACTTTTTTTCAATTAAATAATATTTTTTCATACATTTATCATTATTTTTTCTCTTTCTTCCACTTACAACCACTTTGAACAAATATTAAAATTATAAGGGACGAAAAGTAGCTTTTCAAATATCCAAAAAAATCACTATATTTTCTTTCTCATGATCTACTCATAACATCTTAAACCACCCCTAACTTATAAAAACTCCACTCAAAAAATTTGGTGGTTTGAATATGAATGCTTTAACATTTTATTAAAAAAAAAACAAAACAAAACAAAAAACACTCCATTTTTATCATGTGTTTATAAATTGTGTGCATGCATGGAAGTTATGACCTTTAGACTAAGAATGGTTGAAGGAATTAATTCTTGAATATGAAGGTTTTTATTTTCAATATCTTTGTTTTATATTTTGAATGATAGATACTTGTTGTGTTAGTCTTGCTAGTTATGATATTCTTTAGGTTTTGTTGACACAAATGCTTAGGTTATTATGTTAGTTTTGAAATATTATAAATCAAAGGAATGCATTGTGATCTAGATGTCATGGTCTATCAAAAATAAGATTAAATACTGTCATGTTCATCTTAAACTAGCTAGTTAGGGTAAGTAGAGTGTTAAACCATGAGGAGTAAGTGGTTAGTGTATAGTGTAACTGATTCTTAACATTATGAAGTTATCAATTTATGAACTAACAGTTTGGAGTACTGATCACACTAGAAATTGTTTGAGAATAAGCAAGTGAATAAGCAAGTTGTAACAGTTTAATCAAAAGCAAATCACACACAGGGTTCAAGCATGCAGCTAAACAGCAATCTCATGTCATTTAACAAATAATTATCGATAAACAAATCTGGTTAACTGAATAATTCAATCTTAGGCATCAACAAATTTAAATACACGGTATTGGTCACCAAAGATTCCTTACCAGTGTGACTCAATCAAGGACAAATGTATGTTTTATCGAACTTAAGCTAATTAGCAAACCCTATGAGATACGTATCACAGCAATTGGCAGACTAATCATTCTGATTGAAATAAACCTTAACCGGCTCAATACTCAACAATACCAAACATCAATGCTCATAGGTTATCAATCTGTAATTAATATTGTTCAGTTCTAATACATAAGAAAATACTGAAAAGTAACATTACTCTACACCCCGGGAATGATTCAAGAGGATTAGTTGCCCATCGTCTTCGTTAAATCTTCAATTCTGATGAGGAAAGCCATTATGAATGATATCTTGGTGATTAAGATCTTTGGTTTTCGTCTATATGCTCCTGGAAACGGTTGGAATACGTGATAACAAATTAGGGTTCATGAAATAGAAGTTATAGGTCAAAACCTTATTTTTTTTAATCATCATTTTTGTGTGGTCGCGTATAGCGGCAGTTTCTTAAAATGTCCATCGCGTATCGCAATGAAATGCCTTCACTCCCGTCACGTATCACGACGAGCTTCAACATTAGGAAGTTTTATTTAATCAAACCAATCTGCTTCGTTTTGCATGCTAATCATCCCGGTACTTTATCTCGTCCTCGTACAAGTCCAAAATAATCATCATTAACACCCCGTGACCTAATAAACACAAATGAAGTACCATAGTTCGATAAACCGAATAAAAACTTACAATTAATGCAATAAAATATGCCCAACCATCACATGGATATTGTCTAAAATAATCAATCTTAGGTGGGTTGTTTGTTAGTAATTTAATCTTTACGAGGGATTATTAGATTTGGATGCAAAATTGAAATAGAATTTAATTATTATATGTTTCTCATGACTACCTCACTTACATATGTAAGACTCTCAGTGATTAGTTTGTAATTGTTCATAGGTTTCCAACATGACATGAGAATAATTGTCTTTGGTAGGAGGTTATACTAATTTCATCTTAAGGGTACGTTTGGGAATGACTGTGTAATGGAATGGACAAACGAATTAAATGGATCACTGCCATTCCTTTGTCTTGTTTGGTTAACCTATGGAATGGAATGGACAAATGAACGAGTGACTTATTACTTTGTGTTGTTTGGTAAAAACGCACAGGAATGAAATACAAATGACAAAAATGCATACCTCAAAATAAAGAAAATTTACAAAATAAAAAATGGCAACGGTAGTCGTGTCATGGTGGTCAGGAGGTGGCGGTGGTAGCAGCATCAACGACTATGGTGGTGATGGCGACGACGGTGGTAAGAGGTGGTGGTGGCGGCGATCAAGCGTTGGTGGTGGTGGTGACAATGGTTGTGGTAGTCAAGTGATGGCGTTGGTAGTGGCGGCGATGGTGGTTAGGTGGTGGCGACAGTTCTTAGGCGGTGACCAAGGTGGTGGCGGAAATGGTCAGATTGTGGTGGTGGTGGTGGTGGTGGTGGTGGTTGTCAAGTGATGTTGTCTAGATAATAGGGTGAAAGAGGAACTGAATGAAAGGGGGGGGGGGATGGTTTTGGTGGAATAGGATTCTTTGTGTAATCATTGCTTTCATTCCATTGATTAACCAAACACCACTTTTTTCATTCCCTTACAATAATGTATTGTATTCCATTCCTCCTATCTTTCTTACAAATTTTACAATTCATTTTCTCATTCATTTTTAATGCAAATACTACTAGTAAGTCCCATGCGTTGCAGCGGGGGCGTAAAACCATTTAAAAGATAACGTTGGAACGTTTTATCAAACTTGTGTGTTAAGGCGCAAATATTATACTTAAACGTAAAACATAGAAAGATAACTAAGTCAACTTTGGACTTGCGTGTTGCGACGAAACCGTTAAATGAGGGAAAATAATCGTAAAAGCGTTGAACCACACACGCACAATACAGTGTGTTAACTTGCAAAATTTCGACTGAAACGTAAACGAAAAAATTATAAAATATTAAAAGTATTGAGGACCAAAGTTAAAAATTAAATAGTGTTGGAATTAAAAATGAAAAATGTTTTGTGATAAACATATAAAAGATAAAAAATATATATATAAGCGTAAAAAGTAAAAAAGGAAGATTGGATACATATATACATACATATATATATATATATTAACCAAGCACAAAGTACAGCCCATTTTACACACCAACTTTACTAAGTGTTACATGTATAATGTACACTTATATCTTGTATACTTACCATCTTTAGGAGTTAAAACTGTAACATTGGATCTCTCGTACCATTAATATTGTTTGCTTTGTCTCTGATGGATAACTCATCCAGGAACTCACGGCTTTCTTTTTGCTTGCCCCTGTAGAGACTTCCCGCGGTTTATTTTTGGTTTCCCCTGTGGATAGATCTATAAACGAACACGAACAAGGACATGTTCGTGTTCATTCAGTTAACTTTAAATAAACACTTAATCAAACAATTATTTGTGTTTATTTTCGCGTATTTAAAAATTGAACATGGTCGTGTTCATTTATGTTCTTTTGCTTAAAATCTAAACAAACAATTCACAAACATAAATGTACAATACTGAATGAAGATTAACGAATATAAATGAACATATATGAACAAATGTAAATAAACGCAAACAAACATAAATGTACACACTTAAATAAACATAAGCGAACAAATTTAAAACCATTAAGTATATGACAAATACAGTTAATATTATTATTTTTTATTAATACGTAATGACCATAAATATACTAACATAAACGAATGAACGAAACATGTGTTCATGTTCGTTCGTTTAATTAAATGGACTTCCGATAGAACGGTTCATGAACAGTTCACTGAACATTCGGTTCATTTACATGCCTACCTATGAAGACTTCCTAGTAGGTCATTCATCCTAATACTACTCTCTCCTAAGCACGCTTAACTATGAAGTTTTCATATGCTCTACAACCAACTAAGCTAAAACGTGTTGATGATTTAAGAGGTATGACATTTTTTATGACCAAAGAATCTCTCATATCCATGGCCGATGTAAGATTTGTTTATAATGTTACAATAGGTAATGTTAATCTTCTCTGTATCGTTACAATCACCCCCCCCCCCTCGAGACTCATCGTTCTCGATGAGATTTGTCCCACCATCCCCTATGGATGAAGAGTAGCTCTAATACCATTGGTATCATCCGGCCTCTTGACCACCAATATTGTCCGCTTTGCTCCCGATGGATTGTCCATCCAGGAACTCATAACTTTATTTTTTTTTATACAGGTGGATACTTCCTAGAAGGTCACCATCCTGGTACTACTGTCATATGAACACATTTAACAATGGAGTTTTCATATGCTCTACAACCAAGCCAAAATACGTTTGCCATTTCTATTAACCAGGAATTTTTCATGTTCATAACCAATTTAGAACTTGCTTAATGTGTTATAATGGGTTAGGTTAATCATCGTTACAAAAATATGTTCTTCAGTTCTTTTCAAACGAAGCTAATCTTGGGGCGTCTTTACCTTTTTTTTTTTTATCAAGCATTCACATGGGTGTAATCTTCATGATTTTTTTTGGTGTATAATCTTTCACATTTAGCATGTTGATTACTGTAGCATATGAACAAAATTTTCATTAGCATTGGTTGTATCATTCTCACCTAATCCTAAGTGCTATATATCAAACTATTAAATGAGTTGGATCTAAACGCGTTCCATTATCAAGTTGGTTTTTATATTGATTAAATGGCTAATAGGTTATAGGTAAAGATGTGATCAAAAAATCTTTAATGGTTCATGCTATTAAAGGAATTAAGTATTTGAAATAAGGATACATATATATATATATATATATCTGTTGGCGGGTCTCTTTGTATGTGTTGTTCGGAAAGAAGAGGACTCAATGGTTATTCGTTCGCCGGAACCAGAAGTAAAAATTTTGGTAGATAGGGATCACATAAAAACTTCATTCGAGGAATGGGCTAGACCGGGTCATTTCTCAAGAACAATAGCTAAAGGCCCTGAAACCACCACTTGGATCTGGAACCTAAATGCTGATGCTCAAGATTTCGATAGCCATACCAGTGATTTGGAGGAGATCTCTCGAAAAGTCTTTAGTGCGCATTTCGGTCAACTCTCCATCATCTTCCTTTGGCTGAGCGGCATGTATTTCCACGGTGCTCGTTTTTCCAATTATGAAGCATGGCTAAGCAATCCGACTCACATTGGGCCTAGTGCCCAGGTGGTTTGGCCGATAGTGGGACAAGAAATCTTGAATGGTGATGTGGGGGAGGGCTTCCGAGGAATACAAATAACCTCTGGTTTTTTCAGATTTGGTATATATATATATATATATATATATATATATATATATATGGGAGATTTCAATTAAGAACCCCTTTGAGTTTTAAGAACTCGAAAGAACTCAGTGTAACGATTTTTTTTTTCGAATTTTTTTTTACACTTACGTTATATATGTAAGCTACATACACGTAAAAAAAATACAGAATTTTTTACGCACCGAGTCGACTTTTTACACATGTGTAACGGACGTAAAAGTTAATGTAACCACTTACATATTTATTTGCTCTCCTACTTTGATTTTTTTGTTAGATTTAATCTCAACCACATATTACAATCCATTTAATTAAATGTGTGGCCTAGAATTAAGTTCTTAAGTTCTTAAAACTCAACATGGTTCTCAAAATATCCCTCCCCTATATATATATATATATATATATAAAAGAAGTATAGTTTGAAAACCCTTTTGAGTTGAGAAAACCCGTGAAAACCCTATGTAACATCGTTTTTTTTTTGTTACATGTAATATGGTTGAAAATGGGTTTCTAGAGTTTTCACAACTCAAGTGGGTTTTCATTTGGGTTTTCATTTTGTATAGGGTAAGGTTAAAATGAAAACCCACTTGAGTTGTGAAAACTCTAGAAACTCATTCTCAACCACATTTTTTAATTAAAGTTTAAATCCTGTGATCAACAATTAAAGTGAATAAAAAATATAATTATAAATATAACATTTTCTCTCTCCTGAAAACATATATAAAAATTAGTAAAAAAATGTTAAAAAAAAGCAAAACAATTTTTTTTGATGTTTCGATATTTTGTATTAAATGTTACAACATATATTACATGTAACAAAAAAAAAACACAATGTTACATAGGGTTTTCACCGGTTTTCACAACTCAAGTGGGTTTTCATTTTATACTTAGCATATATATATATATATATAAAGAGTCTTGTTTTTCTTTTCTTTTTTTTTCTTTTTTTTTATATAGAAGTTGCTACGTACTTTCAAGAACTCAAGCTCTTTAGAAAAAAGAATTATGATTTCACATTCTTGTAGAAAAGCTTATAAGCTACAACATGCTAATTATCATATATTTGATTTAGCAAATCTTCGGTTAATAAAAACAATCAAAACATCGATCTCAAGCGATATAAAATAGTTAAAACTTTGTCTAGAATATTATTAATAGTAATAATAGAATATAATAGAATTAATAGTCCAACTTTGTCTAGAAATAATAGAATATTACTAATATTAATGTTTACAAAATCTAATATAAAAATTATGTTCTTCTACAGAAAATTACACTATAATTTAACAATAACGAGCACAGTATTTCTATAAAATAAAACAATACTCGTCGCAAATTAAAACAAAACAAAATACAGTTAGGAATCTATTCTAATTTCTAAGAGACATCCTTGTTATAAGGTGTTCTCTATGTTATAGGCTAAAAATTCAAACCCTGCAAGATGCAATAGGTACAGGTGGTTTATAATAAAATATTAGAAGTCTTAAAAAAATAACTTTTAGTTTATAAATGGTAAAAAGTAGGTTAAAAGTCATCAAATTAAGTTAAAAAGTTAATGAATCTATGTATGCCATTCAATATCTACATCCCCTAAATTATAGATTTTCTGTCACGCAAGGCCACGATCACCACCGTCCACTGCTATCATTGTCATCTACCATTGTGATCAGGGATGTCAATGTTGAAATCGAACAAGTTTTAACATTTGAGGAGGGGGTGATTTTAGGTTTATTAGATGTGGTTGGATTAACACTTTAGCTTAATTTAAATAGGTTTATTTATAAGTGTTGCTAAAAATTAAATGAGTTGGATGCAAATGTGTCTACATTATCAAGTTAGTTTTTCTTTTCTTAATTTAATGGCTATTAGGTAAAGATGTGAACATTACGTAGATGCGTGAGTAAATAGAAAAATCTTATGACATCATGCTACTAAAGAAAATTAAGTATTTGACATGAGGATTTATGAGCCATACATGACTAAAAAAAACATTATTAAAGGAAATTAAGTACTGTATTAGACATGAGGGTTTATGTCGTATAAGAGCGTCTCTTCTTTAATATATAAAAGCGTTTTTGTGTTCGAGAATTGAAACTTCTTTGATTATGGTATAAAAAAGTAATGATAAAGAACTTCAAGTTCTTGTAAAACTTCTAAGCTAAAATTTGGTTGTTATCATGTATTTGATTTATAATATATCTCACTCGATATAATTTAAAAAGTTTTATTTAAAAAATAAAAGGATATTTGGTGCGGGTGAGCCAGGAAACAAAATCGATAGTCACAAACAAACACGAAGAACACAGGTAATTTTTCAATAATTAAAACCTATATTCAAGATAATTTTTATGTCTGTAAATAGTTAAATTTTTGGGATAAACCTAAATAGAAAAAGATAATTCAAAAACAAAAGACAAACACGAAATTAAAAAAAAAATATAGATACAAGACATTCAAATTCACATTATAGATAAGTAATTACCATAGGCTCCTGCCTCAGTATTACTAACAGTGACATTAATAAAATGTAACATCAAGATTGTTACTCTTCTATAATCATAAACGAATGATCTGATCATAACAAATTCAGACTACTTAAACTCGTAAATTTGTTACGTATTCAATAAAAGAGAAGCCAATTTGTCAAGTATTCAATACAATGAATAAATTGTGAATTTGTCATGTAGTTGATACAAGAATTCAATAAAAAAACACACGATGTAAATATTAATTACTAATGTATTGATCACAAGAATTGTTCATGCAAAGAAATCAATACACTGAATGAAGTATGAATACAATTATACAAAATACTATTTATAAACCCTATCAATACACCTAAATTTAATAGGCAGGCACAAAAATTAGCCGCCAATTGTTTCATCTATACCTTCCATTCTTCATATGTAATATTGAAATCTTTGTATCTTCTTATGTTCTTTGTCTCGATCTTCTACGTTTTTTCATCCAAACCTTTTGATCTTAGTTAAAAGTATAACATCTCAAACATTCACTTTATCTTGATCAACCAAACATCTAAATCAAACACTTTAATCATTTGATCAATGTGAACATCCAAGTCAACATTTATATCATCCAAACATGTCTTCATGATCCAGATCATCATAAAGTAGAATACATATTGTATGTACCTGGTATCACAAAATTACGATAGCCGTCACATTAGTTACAATAGTCATGACGAAAACGATATGTACAAATAAAAAATAAAATTTGGTAGAATACATGTTATTATATCTATATGCTATGCACACTAGTCTATCTCAAAAACACTTTCTATTTCTATATATAAACCACTGAAGAAACACTAATCGACCCCGGGCAGATTACGGATAATCTGGGGGTTAAATAGATGTTTCCTACGAGGGTTAGTTCCGGCAAAGATGGTTCTTCTGATGACCTGCAAAACAGACACCGTGAGCTCGTCACTGAGAAGGGGGGGTACCTCCTTGTGACCACCCTCCGGCGTGAGAATCAGACTAGATTGCTCTTGAATATTAGTGTATATTAAGATAAATGACTAGAGCAGATATCAGATAATATATGGAGATATAAGATGTGATAATACCGTTCCAAGGTGTTGGAGTATTTATAGCCGAAGGTAGGTTTCCAAGCAGGTACAGCCGGCTGAATAGTATTCCTGTTCTACCAACTGTGGGCTACGCACGTGCCATGCTGGTGGTTGGTGGGTAGGCTGCGGCTGATAGTGACCAGGCCGGCTGTGTACTATTCCTTTTCCACCAACTGCAGGCTATGCACGTGCTACGACAGGTTGGTGAGTAGGCAGCGGCTGATAGTGACATTAAGTAGTAGAGCGTGCTGCTCGTCGTACTGTTGTCAGTGAGCTGTCGTAGCTTTGGTCAGATCTTTTGTCCATACCTTGGCAGGTACAGTACAAAAGATCCTCCAGTATCGTACGGACTAGCTCATTTGGGCGGGAGTGTTCCCGGCTTTGGGCGGGAGTGTTCCCGGCTTGCTCATTCCTTCTTCAGGTGACTACTGAATTATTTGAGAGTTAGTGCCTTGTGCATGTAGCCTTGCTGTGCGGGTTGCCTTCCCTGATGGCTAGTATCCGTAGCTGCGGGAACAGGCGGAGTACGTCGACCATTGGGAGGCGTTTCCTGCGGGAGCAGCTTGCGTACTGCGCGTAAGGACGTCGCGTCTCTGAGCATGGTGGGTCCTGCGGATCCAGTTGGTCTTTGCGCAGACGTCCCTCTAAGGTGAGTCTTGCGGGTCCAACCGCGCAGACGTCCCTCTTTGAGGTGAGTCTTGCGGGTCCGACTGCGCAGACGTCTCTGTTTGAGGTGAGTCTTGCGGGTCCAACTGGGCTCTGCTGGGACCTACCTCTTCAAGTCCCCCCAGTCCAATGTTCTTCTCATGAATTGTTAATAAGTGAGGTGAACTTTTGGACTTAAGCAAGGGGTTTTGAAAAGGGTTTAGTTTTAAGGTTTTCCATGGGGATTCTTCCAGCGGAAGTCCTAATGTCACGTGCAGAAATTCCCGACTTTTCTGCTTGATCTTTAGGTATGATGCGGGTAGGTCTGTAACCTCCTCGCAAGTCAGGAGTGTTGAGTTCCACTTGTGTAGATTCTCCATTAGGTTTTGGTAGTTTTAAACATAGTGATCAATTATGTTAAACAACCAATTCCATCTTGGAGCTTCAAACAATCTAGTTCTCAACGTTCCCGCTATGCGGGGATGTTATTTCCGTTTCCGCAAGCATGGCCGCAGAAGATCCTTCTTGGTTTCAATTCCCTGCGGAGTGCTAAGTATGTGAAAGGGTTTTGCCTTTGACACTGTACCCGCACTCGTCTTAATAGTTACTTTACTTCCAAGGTATTTCCTGGCGTCAATTCCCTGCAGGTGCTAAGTATGTGAAGGGTTTTGCCTTGACACTGTACCCGCACCCGTCTTATAGTTACTTGGTTGCCGAGGTATTCTTGCTTCAGTTCCCTGCAGGTGCTAAGTATGTGAAGGGTTTTGCCTTTGACACTGTACCCGCACCTGTCTTATAGTTACTTGGTTGCCAAGGTTAAGGGGTAAAGTCCCGCTTACTTTTGAATCTTTTTGAAATTTTTGAAATTCGAAGAGTTGTGAAAGGATAAGAACAGTCCAACTGTTGAAGGGACGTCAGCGTGGTCTGATGGTTTCTTCTGACAGTTTCAGGACGTGCATGAAGTTATGGCGACGTGACAGTATATGGTCATTCCAGACGCTCTTTCGGGCGCGTGGGCGCGAGTTTTCGGGCGCGTGGCCGCGAAGTTTACGGCGCACGTCTTGTCGACAGCTGTTGTCAGCTTGCTTTTTCCACGTGTCATAGTTTCATTGCACCTGCGTTTTCCTCTCTCTTCCGCATTAAATTCATCGCATTCATTGCGATGAGTATATAAAAGGAGGAGAGATGCATCTCAACTCACAGTTTCACTTCTTATTCTAAGCGATTTCCGGCAAATACTCTAACTTTTCCGTCGAGCATTCTCCTGAAATCGTTCTTCTTTTCCATCCTCCAAAACATGTCTTCTACTCATGATCTTGAAGTTACTGCTGAAGAGTCGGACGTGTATTCCGAGAACCCGACGTCCACTTCTGATAAGGACGATAAGAGTACTGCTGGCGAGTGCCAGTGTGCTCTTCCCGTCGACCAGTATCAGTACATCGTCAGGAAGTTCATGCTCGAGCCTTTCGAGCCTGAGTTCCTGAGCCTCACCAGACGGTGTACGATGCCCCCAAGGGCAAAATAGGAGTGTATGCTGCATTCTTCATCTATGGGAATCTCAGGTTCCATTGACGAAGTTTTGTATACCGTGTTCTGGAGAGACACGGTGTGCACCTGACGGAGGTACACCCAATGGCGATCGCCAAAGATCCGCCATTTTGAATGGGTGTGCCTCATTCTGGGTGTGGAGCCCCATGTCGACCGCCTGATGACCTTCTAATCCTGGAGGTGCATCCAAGGCTGGTACACCTTGGTCACCCGGATCAAGGGTTTGAAGATCTGTGCTACCGAGCGCAGTCTTCGGTCTTGGAAGCGGGAGTTCTTCTATATCTCTGCCCGTGTCGTCCCTATTGCAATGACATTCAAGAACGGGAGAGCACTCCCCAGCCTTCACGCCTCCAACTACCAGGAGGCGGAATGGTTTGCCAAGATCTCCCGGATCCAGACTCCGGTTTACCGCTTTGCGGAGTCTGGGATGGTGATGCTCGGTATGAGCCGGGTATGGAAGGATGCTGGGGAAGAGGCGCCATAGATTCCCATCGTCCTCGAATACGGTTTGAACTCTATCCCTTACGGTATGCTTCATATCTTTTTGCCGATTTAGGGTTATTTTTCTAACTGTTTCTGTTTACTTTCAGAGGGGAACAACTTGCAGTCTCTCCTGCAGCCGCGGGAGAGCAGTGGTCCCGCTCGGTTGGGTACTCGTGCTCTTGACGAGAATGAGTTGCCCATCCTTGAGCAAACGGAGAATAGGTTCGTGGAGGTCTACCCGCCAGGCCACGAGATTCTAAGCGCCACGCGGCCAGGTAAGGGATTATTTAACCCTCGCCCACTCAATGCTCAAACCTCTGCTGGAATTCCTCTAATTTTGTCATCTTCTGATGAGGAATCCGCAGATGGTCCTTTCTTCGCGAAGAGGAAGAAGGCTGCTGGCGGGAAAGGCAAGGTGAAGGTTGCTTCCGCCGATCAGGGCAACCGGTCTGACTCGGAGACCGAGAGCGAGGAGGCGGCGGGGAACCCTGGTGGTGGTAAGACCACTGTTCCGGAGGTTGAGACAGCTATCACCTCCGGGCAGCCCAGTGCGACGACGGTGACCGGCGTGAAGAGGCCGGCTCCATCGGGTTCGTCCCCGCCTGTCAGAACCTTTAAGCTCAAGAAAACTCGTAAGTGTAAATTAATCTTACCCGCAATTCTTTCCGCCATTATTTTTAATATCTTGTCTTCATGCAGGCGTGGATGCTACCGCATTCCAGAGTGGTGCGGGGAGGAGCAGTTCTGGACCCATGACGGTAGGTTTAGTCAACCTACCCGAGGCGATGACCCAGGCGGCTACGCCTGTTTGCAGTATTGGTTCAGTTGCTCATCCTGTTGAGGCAACTGTTCCAACTGTAACATCATCCCCGCCGGCTGTCAGTGCGATCTTCACGGAATCCTTCACTGAGCCGGAGGTGATTGTTTCCGCGGGCTCCTCCGCAGCGGCGGCCACGGTTGTGAGTTCACCTCCAGTGAGTTCACCTCCGATGGTCTCTACCGCGGCGGCTTCAACCGTGCCTCCGACACCGGCGACTATCTCGTCCCCGGCCGGTTCAGCAGGTATGTTCGGGGCTTCTAGCCAATCTCTGCCTCCTTCCCATCTGCCTGACCTCTTGGATGGATATCCCTTAGGTTCGGGTGATGGGTTCGGCGGCTACCGGCCTGTTGTCGACCTTACAGGTGCGTAGGGTTATTTTGGCCTCTTTTTTATCATCTTTTCCTAACTGCTTTTTGTTTTTGCAGTGTCGGATTCGAATGAGGTGTATGTTCCACGGTGGAACATCCGCCGGGGAACAACCCTTCGGACGGCTGTGGACTGCGTCGAGTGGGCGCGTCACGCGGCCCCAAGTGGCGCGTTGGGGGAAGCCATGTCTAGCTACCAGGAGGGTAGGCTGACAAATGAGCTTCGGATTCTCCTTGCCCGGATGCAGCCGCGCGTCGAGTTGCTTTGTCGTGAAAACGACAAGTTAAAGGCTGCGCGTATCCAATAAGTGGCTCAGGCGCGGGCTATCCGGGAGGAGAACAGGAGACTTTCCGCAATTGCTGCGGAGAAGGAAAAGGCCTTCAAGGCCCTCGAGGTTGAAGTGCAGGCCCGGCTCGAGGCCCGTTCCAAGGCTACCCAAGCTGTTAACGAACAGCTTCGGTTGGCTAAGGAAACTGCGCGGAACGCGACCGAGAGGGCCACCAAGGCTGAAGCCGTTGCTGAACCTCTGCGCGCCGAAAATGAGGAGCTTAAAGCCAAAATAGAGAGGCTTCAGCAGGCTCATGATGCTTTGGCTATGGAAGACGCCAAGAAGCTTCTAGAGATCTTGGATCAGAGGGGTATGCTTGACCATACTGAGCGTAAGCTGAAGGGCGTTGAAGAGGCTGCTGCTAAGGAAGTGTTGCTTGCCAACCTTAACAAGAATGAAGCCGAACGCGCCCGTGACCTAGCTCAGGCTGCCCTCCAAGAAGCTCTGATTACCAAGGAATGGCTTCTAGGAGAAGCGTTGTCGCAGGTATGCGTAGCTTCATAATATCTTTACGCTTTTCTTTGTGCTTAGAAAAGGTTTTGATACTTGTATTTTTTTTTTGTAGGTTGTGCATCGAGTCTTCACGAATACATCTTATGACGATGCCATGAGCGCAGCCCTCAACGCTTCTCATGAGGATGGGGAAAAGGCTGGCTTCTTGCTTGGTCTAGGGTTTGTTGAGAAGGGCATCCCGCCTTCCAACTTCCCTCTATATGATGTGGATACTGAAGCTGCTTATGACCAAGCAGTGAACCAGTATGCTGCCTTCCCGCATCCGGTGGTGGAGAAGGTGAACGAGATTGCTGCTGCTGATGATGGGCTAACCATTCTCAAGACTTTCCTTGAACCGCCACAGCCAACTGATGGTGCGGGTACAAGTGGGTTTGGAGGGAGTGGTCCTGAAGTTTGAACCTTGAGATCCCTTCCCACCGTTAAGATAGATTATATTTCTGTAGGCGGGTAGATACCCGGCCATTCTTGTAATGTTTGAATTTTTTATGAAATATAAATGTTTGTGCGGGTAGGACCGCCAATTTCACTGGATGACTTGCTTTATAAACGTTATATGACTTGCTCATGCATATTATAGCTTAATTTGGCACTTGTTTTGCCGCATAAACAATATATGGTTCGCTCGTGCATACTTTAGTTTAACTTAGCAATTTTCCAAGTGTTTTGAATAAGTTAACCGTTCGACTCGCGGTAGTCAATAGGTTAGTGTTCAGTTTCCTCTATCATGATTGTGCGGGTAGGACCGTCACTTTCATTTAGTGGGATGACCAATCTTCACCTATAACTGACCTGCGTGAAGGTTTACCGTTTTGTGTTTATGCGGGTTTTGCCGCCGTCCACACGCAACGACTTCTTTTCACATTTATGCGGTGAAAACCGGCATCAGTGTTTTGAATAAGTTAAACCTTTCGACGTCGGTTGTCAATAGGTTAATGTTCAGTTTCCTCTATCATGATTGTGCGGGTAGGACCGGCACTTTCATTTAGTGGGATGACCGAACTTCACCTATAACTGACCTGCGTGAAGGTTGTCCTTATCTGTTAGAATTTTTTATCGTTTTTTGTGCTTATGCGGGTTTTGCCGCCGTCCACATGCAACGACTTACTTCCCCACTTATTTATGCGGTGAAAACCGGCATATCAGTGTTTTGAATAAGTTAACCGTTCGACGCGCGGTTGTCAATAGGTTAACGTTCAGTTTCCTCTATCATGATTGTGCGGATAGGACCGGCACTCTCATTTAGTGGGATGACCAAACTTTACCTGTAACTGACCTGCGTGAAGGTTGTCCTCATCTGTTAGAAATTTTTGCCGTTTTTTGTGTTTATGCGGGTTTTGCCGCCGTCCACACGCAACAACTTACTTCCCCACTTATTTATGCGGTGAATACCGGCATATCAGTGTGGAAAGTTTATAAGTATAAATGTAAGATCATCAGCGTCAATGTGATAAGGAGGATCATTTCCATTAGAAGTGGCTCTGGGCCTTTTCTTTACAAGTTTGGAATTGATCTACATGCAGCCTGTGTAATTGAGCTCCCTTCCATGTTCTTGGGATGGGAGTGTCATCGAGCCTTTCGAGCCGATATGCACTTGGTTCGGAATCTCGTTGTTTACGCAGTATGTAGTCTCCAACATTGAAGCTGCAGTTTCATTCGTGTTTTTCCCAACTGGGGTTCAACACGCATTAGCCTGCTCAGCGTTCATTACGCCACGAGGTGCGTGAGCGTCCCATCTCTGACAAATGCTTCGACGATGTCCTTCAAGTCTAAGCATTCCTCGGTGGTGTGGCCTCTTGTCCTGTGGAAGTCACAGAATTTGCTTTGATCAGCGTTTGGACGCTGTCGGATAATTGGAGCCTCTGGCCATGGGAGCCTCTCAGTGGCGAATATCTCGGTGACGCTTTTGGTGAGTGGCGTCCATCTGGAGTTCCGGTTCGACGACTGCATGTTGTCCTTTCCGCCTAACCGAGGGTGCGAGCCGGATGAGGTGTCAAAGTTTACCCTTGACTGCCAAATACCTAGCTTCCTCTTTTTGTTAAGTCGGGCGGTAAGGACGTTGTTTTCTCTTGTTTTCTGGGTGTAGAGGTTTGTGTTTTGGGGAAGATCTCTACCCAGTTGCTTTTCCGTTTCCGCGAAGCGTTTAGCTGCTGTCATGATGGCATCCCATGTGGATGGCATGCCGTCTTTACCCGTTAAGGTGCGGATGAGCTCTGGATCTTTCGCGCCCTGGATGAAAGCAGCGCGAACAAGATCTTCGCTAATAGCGCCCAGACTCAGCTTCTTTGAGTTGAAGCGAGTGATGAAGTCTAGCAAAGATTCATCTTCCTCTCGGATGCAGTTGAGGATCGTCCATTGCTCTTCAGTGTACTTTCTTTGTTGACTGAAGTGTTGGCTGAACTTCTGTTGGAAGTCTGCCCAATCGTAGATGTGGTGGACCGGTAGACGGTCAAACCACGTTCTAACCGCTCCAACCAGCGTCATCTGGAACATATAACACCACGTGGGTTCCGTCCAGTTGCTGACGGTTGCCCCCGCTATGAATCTGTTCAAATGATCGTCTGGGTCAGATATACCATCATAAGTGCCGATGTTGGACATCTGTTTGGCACTTCTCGGGGCGATTGCTTCCGCGATGTCCCTTGCAAACTTGGATGTTCCCGCATTTGCAGCAGTTGGTCTAAAGGTTTTGGAGAAGTCGCGTGGGTTTCCCCCGCGTTCCTTGGTTTGAAGGTGTCTCCGAAATTCCTTCTCGGTTGGAAGTCCGTTTCCTTACGCTTCCCTTTGCCCTATGGCGAGGGTTTGCGTCGGTGTCGGATTCCTCCCGATCATCGTCCGAGTACTCGCACTCACTGCTCATGTTGAGCTGTTGAGTGCTTCCGAATTCGTCAGCCTGTTGGAGTGAACGCAAGCGTTCATCCAACTCAGCTTGGAATTCCTTCTGACGTGTTTCGGCCCACACTTTAACTTGATCGAGTGTTTGGCGGGCGAGCCTCGTCTGTTGTCTCTCCAACTGGGCATTGGTGAATCCCAGTGAAGGATTGTTTACTGCACTTGCCCCGGCTCGGGTAACCGGGGTAGTGTTCGTAAAATTTACTGCACTTGCCCCGGCTTGGGTAACCGGGGTAGTGTTCGTAAATATTGTGTACTCGCCGGTGTTCCCCCCTGTAGCTGGGGTTGTGGTTACCGGGGTTTCTTGGTCACTCGTTGGCCTTGGCAACGGAGTAACCTTAACCATCTTTCCAGAAGTTTGAAAAAACTGAAAAAGTAAGTTCTAGCTTTTATGCACGGATGGCGCCAATGAAGAAACACTAATCGACCCCGGGCAGATTACGAATAATCTGGGGGTTAAATAGATGTTTCCCACGAGGGTTAGTTCCGGCAAAGATGGTTCTTCTGATGACCTGCAAAACAGACACCGT
Source organism: Bidens hawaiensis (assembly GCF_021521415.1). Lineage (NCBI taxonomy): Eukaryota > Viridiplantae > Streptophyta > Magnoliopsida > Asterales > Asteraceae > Bidens > Bidens hawaiensis. The sequence goes on along the minus strand of NW_027506336.1, from coordinate 33,443 downwards.
GAACTCGTCACTGAGAAGGGGGGTACCTCCTTGTGACCACCCTCCGGCGTGAGAATCAGACTAGATTGCTCTTGAATATAAGTGTATATTAAGAGAAATGACTAGAGCAGATATCAGATAATATATGGAGATATAAGATGTGATAATACCGTTCCAAGGTGTTGGAGTATTTATAGCCGAATGTAGGTTTCCAAGCAGGTACAGCCGGCTGAATAGTATTCCTGTTCTACCAACTGTGGGCTACGCACGTGCCATGCTGGTGGTTGGTGGGTAGGCTGCGGCTGATAGTGACCAGGCCGGCTGTGTACTATTCCTTTTCCACCAACTGCAGGCTATGCACGTGCTACGACAGGTTGGTGAGTAGGCAGCGGCTGATAGTGACATTAAGTAGTAGAGCGTGCTGCTCGTCGTACTGTTGTCAGTGAGCTGTCGTAGCTTTTGTCAGATCTTTTGTCCATACCTTGGCAGGTACAGTACAAAAGATCCTCCAGTATCGTACGGACTGGCTCATTTGGGCGGGAGTTTTCCCGGCTTTGGGCGGGAGTGTTCCCGGCTTGCTCATTCCTTCTTCAGGTGACTACTGAATTATTTGAGAGTTAGTGCCTTGTGCATGTAGCCTTGCTGTGCGGGTTGCCTTCCCTGATGGCTAGTATCCGTAGCTGCGGGAACAGGCGGAGTACGTCGACCATTGGGAGGCGTTTCCTGCGGGAGCAGCTTGCGTACTGCGCGTAAGGACGTCGCGTCTCTGAGCATGGTGGGTCCTGCGGATCCAGTTGGTCTTTGCGCAGACGTCCCTCTAAGGTGAGTCTTGCGGGTCCAACCGCGCAGACGTCCCTCTTTGAGGTGAGTCTTGCGGGTCCGACTGCGCAGACGTCTCTGTTTGAGGTGAGTCTTGCGGGTCCAACTGGGCTCTGCTGGGACCTACCTCTTCAAGTCCCCCCAGTCCAATGTTCTTCTCATGAATTGTTAATAAGTGAGGTGAACTTTTGGACTTAAGCAAGGGGTTTTGAAAAGGGTTTAGTTTTAAGGTTTTCCATGGGGATTCTTCCAGCGGAAGTCCTAATGTCACGTGCAGAAATTCCCGACTTTTCTGCTTGATCTTTAGGTATGATGCGGGTAGGTCTGTAACCTCCTCGCAAGTCAGGAGTGTTGAGTTCCACTTGTGTAGATTCTCCATTAGGTTTTGGTAGTTTTAAACATAGTGATCAATTATGTTAAACAACCAATTCCATCTTGGAGCTTCAAACAATCTAGTTCTCAACGTTCCCGCTATGCGGGGATGTTATTTCCGTTTCCGCAAGCATGGCCCAGAAGATCCTTCTTGGTTTCAATTCCCTGCGGAGTGCTAAGTATGTGAAGGGTTTTGCCTTGACACTGTACCCGCACTCGTCTTAATAGTTACTTTACTTCCAAGGTATTCCTGGCGTCAATTCCCTGCAGGTGCTAAGTATGTGAAGGGTTTTGCCTTGACACTGTACCCGCACCCGTCTTATAGTTACTTGGTTGCCGAGGTATTCTTGGCTTCAATTCCCTGCAGGTGCTAAGTATGTGAAGGGTTTTGCCTTGACACTGTACCCGCACCTGTCTTATAGTTACTTGGTTGCCAAGGTAAGGGGGTAAAGTCCCGCTTACTTTTGAATCTTTTTGAAATTTTTTGAAATTCGAAGAGTTGGTGAAAGGATAAGAACAGTCCAACTGTTGAAGGGACGTCAGCGTGGTCTGATGGTTTCTTCTGACAGTTTCAGGACGTGCATGAAGTTATGGCGACGTGACAGTATATGGTCATTCCAGACGCTCTTTCGGGCGCGTGGGCGCGAGTTTTCGGGCGCGTGGCCGCGAAGTTTACGGCGCACGTCTTGTCGACAGCTGTTGTCAGCTTGCTTTTTCCACGTGTCATAGTTTCATTGCACCTGCGTTTTCCTCTCTCTTCCGCATTAAATTCATCGCATTCATTGCGATGAGTATATAAAAGGAGGAGAGGATGCATCTCAACTCACAGTTTCACTTCTTATTCTAAGCGATTTCCGGCAAATACTCTAACTTTTCCGTCGAGCATTCTCCTGAAATCGTTCTTCTTTCCATCCTCCAAAACATGTCTTCTACTCATGATCTTGAAGTTACTGCTGAAGAGTCGGACGTGTATTCCGAGAACCCGACGTCCACTTCTGATAAGGACGATAAGAGTACTGCTGGCGAGTGCCAGTGTGCTCTTCCCGTCGACCAGTATCAGTACATCGTCAGGAAGTTCATGCTCGAGCCTTTCGAGCCTGAGTTCCCTGAGCCTCACCAGACGGTGTACGATGCCCCCAAGGGCAAAATAGGAGTGTATGCTGCATTCTTCATCTATGGGAATCTCAGGTTCCCATTGACGAAGTTTGTATACCGTGTTCTGGAGAGACACGGTGTGCACCTGACGGAGGTACACCCAATGGCGATCGCCAAGATCCGCCATTTTGAATGGGTGTGCCTCATTCTGGGTGTGGAGCCCCATGTCGACCGCCTGATGACCTTCTAATCCTGGAGGTGCATCCAAGGCTGGTACACCTTGGTCACCCGGATCAAGGGTTTGAAGATCTGTGCTACCGAGCGCAGTCTTCGGTCTTGGAAGCGGGAGTTCTTCTATATCTCTGCCCGTGTCGTCCCTATTGCAATGACATTCAAGAACGGGAGAGCACTCCCCAGCCTTCACGCCTCCAACTACCAGGAGGCGGAATGGTTTGCCAAGATCTCCCGGATCCAGACTCCGGTTTACCGCTTTGCGGAGTCTGGGATGGTGATGCTCGGTATGAGCCGGGTATGGAAGGATGCTGGGGAAGAGGCGCCATAGATTCCCATCGTCCTCGAATACGGTTTGAACTCTATCCCTTACGGTATGCTTCATATCTTTTTGCCGATTTAGGGTTATTTTTCTAACTGTTTCTGTTTACTTTCAGAGGGGAACAACTTGCAGTCTCTCCTGCAGCCGCGGGAGAGCAGTGGTCCCGCTCGGTTGGGTACTCGTGCTCTTGACGAGAATGAGTTGCCCATCCTTGAGCAAACGGAGAATAGGTTCGTGGAGGTCTACCCGCCAGGCCACGAGATTCTAAGCGCCACGCGGCCAGGTAAGGGATTATTTAACCCTCGCCCACTCAATGCTCAAACCTCTGCTGGAATTCCTCTAATTTTGTCATCTTCTGATGAGGAATCCGCAGATGGTCCTTTCTTCGCGAAGAGGAAGAAGGCTGCTGGCGGGAAAGGCAAGGTGAAGGTTGCTTCCGCCGATCAGGGCAACCGGTCTGACTCGGAGACCGAGAGCGAGGAGGCGGCGGGGAACCCTGGTGGTGGTAAGACCACTGTTCCGGAGGTTGAGACAGCTATCACCTCCGGGCAGCCCAGTGCGACGACGGTGACCGGCGTGAAGAGGCCGGCTCCATCGGGTTCGTCCCCGCCTGTCAGAACCTTTAAGCTCAAGAAAACTCGTAAGTGTAAATTAATCTTACCCGCAATTCTTTCCGCCATTATTTTTAATATCTTGTCTTCATGCAGGCGTGGATGCTACCGCATTCCAGAGTGGTGCGAGGAGGAGCAGTTCTGGACCCATGACGGTAGGTTTAGTCAACCTACCCGAGGCGATGACCCAGGCGGCTACGCCTGTTTGCAGTATTGGTTCAGTTGCTCATCCTGTTGAGGCAACTGTTCCAACTGTAACATCATCCCCGCCGGCTGTCAGTGCGATCTTCACGGAATCCTTCACTGAGCCGGAGGTGATTGTTTCCGCGGGCTCCTCCGCAGCGGCGGCCACGGTTGTGAGTTCACCTCCAGTGAGTTCACCTCCGATGGTCTCTACCGCGGCGGCTTCAACCGTGCCTCCGGCACCGGCGACTATCTCGTCCCCGGCCGGTTCAGCAGGTATGTTCGGGGCTTCTAGCCAATCTCTGCCTCCTTCCCATCTGCCTGACCTCTTGGATGGATATCCCTTAGGTTCGGGTGATGGGTTCGGCGGCTACCGGCCTGTTGTCGACCTTACAGGTGCGTAGGGTTATTTTGGCCTCTTTTTTATCATCTTTTCCTAACTGCTTTTTGTTTTTGCAGTGTCGGATTCGAATGAGGTGTATGTTCCACGGTGGAACATCCGCCGGGGAACAACCCTTCGGACGGCTGTGGACTGCGTCGAGTGGGCGCGTCACGCGGCCCCAAGTGGCGCGTTGGGGGAAGCCATGTCTAGCTACCAGGAGGGTAGGCTGACAAATGAGCTTCGGATTCTCCTTGCCCGGATGCAGCCGCGCGTCGAGTTGCTTTGTCGTGAAAACGACAAGTTAAAGGCTGCGCGTATCCAATAAGTGGCTCAGGCGCGGGCTATCCGGGAGGAGAACAGGAGACTTTCCGCAATTGCTGCGGAGAAGGAAAAGGCCTTCAAGGCCCTCGAGGTTGAAGTGCAGGCCCGGCTCGAGGCCCGTTCCAAGGCTACCCAAGCTGTTAACGAACAGCTTCGGTTGGCTAAGGAAACTGCGCGGAACGCGACCGAGAGGGCCACCAAGGCTGAAGCCGTTGCTGAACCTCTGCGCGCCGAAAATGAGGAGCTTAAAGCCAAAATAGAGAGGCTTCAGCAGGCTCATGATGCTTTGGCTATGGAAGACGCCAAGAAGCTTCTAGAGATCTTGGATCAGAGGGGTATGCTTGACCATACTGAGCGTAAGCTGAAGGGCGTTGAAGAGGCTGCTGCTAAGGAAGTGTTGCTTGCCAACCTTAACAAGAATGAAGCCGAACGCGCCCGTGACCTAGCTCAGGCTGCCCTCCAAGAAGCTCTGATTACCAAGGAATGGCTTCTAGGAGAAGCGTTGTCGCAGGTATGCGTAGCTTCATAATATCTTTACGCTTTTCTTTGTGCTTAGAAAAGGTTTTGATACTTGTATTTTTTTTTGTAGGTTGTGCATCGAGTCTTCACGAATACATCTTATGACGATGCCATGAGCGCAGCCCTCAACGCTTCTCATGAGGATGGGGAAAAGGCTGGCTTCTTGCTTGGTCTAGGGTTTGTTGAGAATGGCATCCCGCCTTCCAACTTCCCTCTATATGATGTGGATACTGAAGCTGCTTATGACCAAGCAGTGAACCAGTATGCTGCCTTCCCGCATCCGGTGGTGGAGAAGGTGAACGAGATTGCTGCTGCTGATGATGGGCTAACCATTCTCAAGACTTTCCTTGAACCGCCACAGCCAACTGATGGTGCGGGTACAAGTGGGTTTGGAGGGAGTGGTCCTGAAGTTTGAACCTTGAGATCCCTTCCCACCGTTAAGATAGATTATATTTCTGTAGGCGGGTAGATACCCGGCCATTCTTGTAATGTTTGAATTTTTTATGAAATATAAATGTTTGTGCGGGTAGGACCGCCAATTTCACTGGATGACTTGCTTTATAAACGTTATATGACTTGCTCATGCATATTATAGCTTAATTTGGCACTTGTTTTGCCGCATAAACAATATATGGTTCGCTCGTGCATACTTTAGTTTAACTTAGCAATTTTCCAAGTGTTTTGAATAAGTTAACCGTTCGACTCGCGGTAGTCAATAGGTTAGTGTTCAGTTTCCTCTATCATGATTGTGCGGGTAGGACCGTCACTTTCATTTAGTGGGATGACCAATCTTCACCTATAACTGACCTGCGTGAAGGTTTACCGTTTTGTGTTTATGCGGGTTTTGCCGCCGTCCACACGCAACGACTTCTTTTCACATTTATGCGGTGAAAACCGGCATCAGTGTTTTGAATAAGTTAAACCTTTCGACGTCGGTTGTCAATAGGTTAATGTTCAGTTTCCTCTATCATGATTGTGCGGGTAGGACCGGCACTTTCATTTAGTGGGATGACCGAACTTCACCTATAACTGACCTGCGTGAAGGTTGTCCTTATCTGTTAGAATTTTTTATCGTTTTTTGTGCTTATGCGGGTTTTGCCGCCGTCCACATGCAACGACTTACTTCCCCACTTATTTATGCGGTGAAAACCGGCATATCAGTGTTTTGAATAAGTTAACCGTTCGACGCGCGGTTGTCAATAGGTTAACGTTCAGTTTCCTCTATCATGATTGTGCGGATAGGACCGGCACTCTCATTTAGTGGGATGACCAAACTTTACCTGTAACTGACCTGCGTGAAGGTTGTCCTCATCTGTTAGAAATTTTTGCCGTTTTTTGTGTTTATGCGGGTTTTGCCGCCGTCCACACGCAACAACTTACTTCCCCACTTATTTATGCGGTGAATACCGGCATATCAGTGTGGAAAGTTTATAAGTATAAATGTAAGATCATCAGCGTCAATGTGATAAGGAGAATCATTTCCATTAGAAGTGGCTCTGGGCCTTTTCTTTACAAGTTTGGAATTGATCTACATGCAGCCTGTGTAATTGAGCTCCCTTCCATGTTCTTGGGATGGGAGTGTCATCGAGCCTTTTGAGCCGATATGCACTTGGTTCGGAATCTCGTTGTTTACGCAGTATGTAGTCTCCAACATTGAAGCTGCAGTTTCATTCGTGTTTTTCCCAACTGGGGTTCAACACGCATTAGCCTGCTCAGCGTTCATTACGCCACGAGGTGCGTGAGCGTCCCATCTCTGACAAATGCTTCGACGATGTCCTTCAAGTCTAAGCATTCCTCGGTGGTGTGGCCTCTTGTCCTGTGGAAGTCACAGAATTTGCTTTGATCAGCGTTTGGACGCTGTCGGATAATTGGAGCCTCTGGCCATGGGAGCCTCTCAGTGGCGAATATCTCGGTGACGCTTTTGGTGAGTGGCGTCCATCTGGAGTTCCGGTTCGACGACTGCATGTTGTCCTTTCCGCCTAACCGAGGGTGCGAGCCGGATGAGGTGTCAAAGTTTACCCTTGACTGCCAAATACCTAGCTTCCTCTTTTTGTTAAGTCGGGCGGTAAGGACGTTGTTTTCTCTTGTTTTCTGGGTGTAGAGGTTTGTGTTTTGGGGAAGATCTCTACCCAGTTGCTTTTCCGTTTCCGCGAAGCGTTTAGCTGCTGTCATGATGGCATCCCATGTGGATGGCATGCCGTCTTTACCCGTTAAGGTGCGGATGAGCTCTGGATCTTTCGCGCCCTGGATGAAAGCAGCGCGAACAAGATCTTCGCTAATAGCGCCCAGACTCAGCTTCTTTGAGTTGAAGCGAGTGATGAAGTCTAGCAAAGATTCATCTTCCTCTCGGATGCAGTTGAGGATCGTCCATTGCTCTTCAGTGTACTTTCTTTGTTGACTGAAGTGTTGGCTGAACTTCTGTTGGAAGTCTGCCCAATCGTAGATGTGGTGGACCGGTAGACGGTCAAACCACGTTCTAACCGCTCCAACCAGCGTCATCTGGAACATATAACACCACGTGGGTTCCGTCCAGTTGCTGACGGTTGCCCCCGCTATGAATCTGTTCAAATGATCGTCTGGGTCAGATATACCATCATAAGTGCCGATGTTGGACATCTGTTTGGCACTTCTCGGGGCGATTGCTTCCGCGATGTCCCTTGCAAACTTGGATGTTCCCGCATTTGCAGCAGTTGGTCTAAAGGTTTTGGAGAAGTCGCGTGGGTTTCCCCCGCGTTCCTTGGTTTGAAGGTGTCTCCGAAATTCCTTCTCGGTTGGAAGTCCGTTTCCTTACGCTTCCCTTTGCCCTATGGCGAGGGTTTGCGTCGGTGTCGGATTCCTCCCGATCATCGTCCGAGTACTCGCACTCACTGCTCATGTTGAGCTGTTGAGTGCTTCCGAATTCGTCAGCCTGTTGGAGTGAACGCAAGCGTTCATCCAACTCAGCTTGGAATTCCTTCTGACGTGTTTCGGCCCACGCTTTAACTTGATCGAGTGTTTGGCGGGGGAGCCTCGTCTGTTGTCTCTCCAACTGGGCATTGGTGAATCCCAGTGAAGGATTGTTTACTGCACTTGCCCCGGCTCGGGTAACCGGGGTAGTGTTCGTAAAATTTACTGCACTTGCCCCGGCTTGGGTAACCGGGGTAGTGTTCGTAAATATTGTGTACTCGCCGGTGTTCCCCCCTGTAGCTGGGGTTGTGGTTACCGGGGTTTCTTGGTCACTCGTTGGCCTTGGCAACGGAGTAACCTTAACCATCTTTCCAGAAGTTTGAAAAAACTGAAAAAGTAAGTTCTAGCTTTTATGCACGGATGGCGCCAATGAAGAAACACTAATCGACCCCGGGCAGATTACGAATAATCTGGGGGTTAAATAGATGTTTCCCACGAGGGTTAGTTCCGGCAAAGATGGTTCTTCTGATGACCTGCAAAACAGACACCGTGAACTCGTCACTGAGAAGGGGGGTACCTCCTTGTGACCACCCTCCGGCGTGAGAATCAGACTAGATTGCTCTTGAATATAAGTGTATATTAAGAGAAATGACTAGAGCAGATATCAGATAATATATGGAGATATAAGATGTGATAATACCGTTCCAAGGTGTTGGAGTATTTATAGCCGAATGTAGGTTTCCAAGCAGGTACAGCCGGCTGAATAGTATTCCTGTTCTACCAACTGTGGGCTACGCACGTGCCATGCTGGTGGTTGGTGGGTAGGCTGCGGCTGATAGTGACCAGGCCGGCTGTGTACTATTCCTTTTCCACCAACTGCAGGCTATGCACGTGCTACGACAGGTTGGTGAGTAGGCAGCGGCTGATAGTGACATTAAGTAGTAGAGCGTGCTGCTCGTCGTACTGTTGTCAGTGAGCTGTCGTAGCTTTTGTCAGATCTTTTGTCCATACCTTGGCAGGTACAGTACAAAAGATCCTCCAGTATCGTACGGACTGGCTCATTTGGGCGGGAGTGTTCCCGGCTTTGGGCGGGAGTGTTCCCGGCTTGCTCATTCCTTCTTCAGGTGACTACTGAATTATTTGAGAGTTAGTGCCTTGTGCATGTAGCCTTGCTGTGCGGGTTGCCTTCCCTGATGGCTAGTATCCGTAGCTGCGGGAACAGGCGGAGTACGTCGACCATTGGGAGGCGTTTCCTGCGGGAGCAGCTTGCGTACTGCGCGTAAGGACGTCGCGTCTCTGAACATGGTGGGTCCTGCGGATCCAGTTGGTCTTTGCGCAGACGTCCCTCGAAGGTGAGTCTTGCGGGTCCAACCGCGCAGACGTCCCTCTTTGAGGTGAGTCTTGCAGGTCCGACTGCGCAGACGTCTCTGTTTGAGGTGAGTCTTGCGGGTCCAACTGGGCTCTGCTGGGACCTACCTCTTCAACCACATAAACCAAGTTAAAATCCAAATTCATACAATTAACAAAGGGTAATAAAATCAATCGATGCCCACCATTTAAACTCCACACCCCCTAATATTATTATTATTATTATTATTATTATTATTAGCAATTCCCCCAAATCCTATATATATTAGTCGTCAACGGTGTCGCTTTTCCGCCACACCACATCCCCACGACGCCACCACCACAACCATCACCACCACCGTCGTCGACCGTGGGTGTCGGTGTTATAAAAACCAACCAAATTTTCCATTTGGGTCAGGTATATAAGCAATTATTAATAATTGTACCTGCAAAGGGATAACATTTGATTTTGATTTTGAAGGTTTTGGAATCAAATGATCGATCGGAAGAATGCCGTCGTTTGCCGTAACTCCCAGAAGCTCTGCTTATTTCTCTGCTCTCACGCAAGGGATCGACAAAAAGCTTCAAAAGGTTTCTCTAATTTCTGTTTCAATTTTATATTTTGATGGTGATTTCGTTAAGTAATTGGGTATTGCTTGATGGGTTTCTGTAATTCTTTAATTTCATGTTGATTTCCGTTTCAATTTGAGTTTTTGGTGATGATTTCGTTAAGTAATTGGGTATTGCGTGATGGGTTTGTGTGAATTTGAATTTGAATTTGAATTTGCGAATTGGGTGTTTTTGTTTCAGGCGATTGCTTCACCGAATCAGAGACGCGATTTGCTGCAAGCGTTGTTTGCTGATATAGCTTTGGAAGTTGATGATCGAGCTAGAGGTAATAATCTACACTTTTTGATTATGCTCAATTATTAACATGATTCAATTATAAGATATTAATTTCAGGGAAATATGCAAGAAAATGAAGAAATTTAATAAGTTATGCCTAAAAATATGTCGAAAACTGAGTATTGATTGAAATATATGTTTGCAAATTTGGAAGAAAGTTATCTTCATACAATAATAATATAAATAAAGAAGCTTTATGAACCAATCGGAATCTTGCAGGTTCTTTATTGAATTTAACCTATCATAGTCAATGATCTATGATGCTGAAAATTGACTACAATTGGTAAGAATTTAGGGTGTGACATCATTAGTTTTGGTTTCCTGTGATGCTATTAGGTGTCACTGAGGTTGTGATGGTGTCAAGCGATTAGAGGTCTAATGATTTCATATATTTATAAATACTTATGCTTTTAAATGTAACAATCCGGTTAGACTACGGAACTACACGCGCATTACTGCTATAATAATACTATTAATGTGTAAGACTAGAAATGACGTGGTGGTTATCATGTTGTGTAGAACAGTGGCCTTACGTGGAAAGCAATATAATAGTTTATACCGTATTCATATCGAATACATTCCAAACATAAATTGTTATGAGTGTGGCTCTGCGCCCTCTGCAATGGAAACAGATATATGATGTTTGGACAACTCATTGTATTTGGAAGTTACGTTTTTAGTCAGTAGTGTTCATCGCGTATAGCACTAACATCGATGGCCCCGGGTTAGATGGGCATTATTTTTTCCTGCTAAATTTTTGAAAATGACTAAAATACCCTCATGTTGTATCAAACAGTGGCCTTACATGTAATGCAAGATTAGAATTTATAGCGTATCCATACCGAATGCATTTCAAATATTAAGCTGTGTGAATGTGGCTTTGCAATAACTGCTACCTTGCGAAATTCCTATATGCGACCACTTTTCGCAACCTTATATATCGATTATCTTTAAATTATATATTTAATTTGTTAAATGCTTGTTATCGATCATCCAAAAGTGGTAAATGGTATCATTTATATTATCCTATTATTGTTGACCATGATTCCTGCAATGGATTTGGAACAGACATAATTCTTGGGAGAGAAGATGCAGCTTCTGGTTCAATAATTGAAGTAAAGATGCCCATATGCTTTTATGATGTTCTTGCTGATCATTTTTCCTTGGAACCAGAACACGGAAACCGATTCATGTTTTGATTGTTCAACTCTGGAGTCAACCGTTTGCTTCTCATATTTTTGCGCTTCTTTTTCACAAATGGGTATGTGATCTTTGCTAAACGATGTTGTATGTGTTTTCTTGATTTATTCAACAATCCATAGGAGTTAAAAATTTTAAAAAACTTTATTGATCTTGAGTGCCTCTATCTCGCAGTTATTTGAAGTGGAACTTGATAATGCAGACGTCCTCCTTCGTTACTCATCGGCTCTTGTGCAAGGTGCTACAAACGTCTTCTGGTATCGCTTCGCATTAAATCTTGTTTGGTTTATTTATTGCATCTTGTTAATTACATCTGCCTATGTTTAATTTTTATACATTTCAATTTTTAATTGTAGGATTGATATTCAGACAAATACGACACACTTCCAGAGTCTTTTTCTGGTGAGAGGACCTCTAGTTTGTACTACTGCCATAGGGGTCGGTTTGGGTCAGTGTTGTGCTCAAACCAAACTAAAAACCAAAATTTGATTTTTGAGCTTCTGAAAACAGTTCGGTTTCAGTTTTTTGGTTTTTCGGTTTGGGTTTGGTTTCAGTTTTACTGTTTGGGCTTAAAATTTTTGGGCCAAAAAAAGTTGGCCCGAAATAATGAAATTGGACCTAACTCTTTTTGTTAGTTAATAACTAACTGACTATTATACATTTGGGCTAAAATATATTAAATTCTTATAAATTTAATTAAAATTCAAAGTAAAAATTGAAAATACATAAATTCGGTTCGGTTCACTTTTTCTTTTTTAATTTTAGTTACATGCAAAATTGAAACCGAACCAAAAGTTTTGTTTTTAAGAAAACACGTCGTTGGTTTTTGTTTGTGTTCGGTTTTTTCGGTTTTATGTGCACCCCCGTCTATTGATATTTCATGGCTTAACAAGATCTCTTGAGTGACACATTCTTATGATTATTTGTAGTATCTTCTTGATGATGTGGCATTGGCGCCTAATAGGTTGACGAAAATCCCTTTGCAGGTAAATAACTGAACCTACATCTTTTAATCTTGACAATTGACAAATATGAGTTTATTGTTGTGATTTGCAGACACAGAGATTTATTTCTTCTTCTTTCAAGATTCATATTCCTTTATAGTCAAGGTACTAGTTTATTTCAATACATGGTGCAATTAAATTATGCATCAAATTGTATTGTTTATTTGCTTGTCCTTTTACAGTTGACAAGATTGAAAGCTTCTTAAATTGGACCTAACTCTTTTTGTTAGTTAATAACTAACTGACTATTATACATTTGGGCTAAAATATATTAAATTCTTATAAATTTAATTAAAATTCAAAGTAAAAATTGAAAATACATAAATTCGGTTCGGTTCACTTTTTCTTTTTTAATTTTAGTTACATGCAAAATTGAAACCGAACCAAAAGTTTTGTTTTTAAGAAAACACGTCGTTGGTTTTTGTTTGTGTTCGGTTTTTTCGGTTTTATGTGCACCCCCGTCTATTGATATTTCATGGCTTAACAAGATCTCTTGAGTGACACATTCTTATGATTATTTGTAGTATCTTCTTGATGATGTGGCATTGGCGCCTAATAGGTTGAAGAAAATCCCTTTGCAGGTAAATAACTGAACCTACATCTTTTAATCTTGACAATTGACAAATATGAGTTTATTGTTGTGATTTGCAGACACAGAGATTTATTTCTTCTTCTTTCAAGATTCATATTCCTTTATAGTCAAGGTACTAGTTTATTTCAATACATGGTGCAATTAAATTATGCATCAAATTGTATTGTTTATTTGCTTGTCCTTTTACAGTTGACAAGATTGAAAGCTTCTTAAATTGGACCTAACTCTTTTTGTTAGTTAATAACTAACTGACTATTATACATTTGGGCTAAAATATATTAAATTCTTATAAATTTAATTAAAATTCAAAGTAAAAATTGAAAATACATAAATTCGGTTCGGTTCACTTTTTCTTTTTTAATTTTAGTTACATGCAAAATTGAAACCGAACCAAAAGTTTTGTTTTTAAGAAAACACGTCGTTGGTTTTTGTTTGTGTTCGGTTTTTTCGGTTTTATGTGCACCCCCGTCTATTGATATTTCATGGCTTAACAAGATCTCTTGAGTGACACATTCTTATGATTATTTTTAGTATCTTCTTGATGATGTGGCATTGGCGCCTAATAGGTTGAAGAAAATCCCTTTGCAGGTAAATAACTGAACCTACATCTTTTAATCTTGACAATTGACAAATATGAGTTTATTGTTGTGATTTGCAGACACAGAGATTTATTTCTTCTTCTTTCAAGATTCATATTCCTTTATAGTCAAGGTACTAGTTTATTTCAATACATGGTGCAATTAAATTATGCATCAAATTGTATTGTTTATTTGCTTGTCCTTTTACAGTTGACAAGATTGAAAGCTTCTTAAAGAACTTTCCGGAGTTCCCAAATGCTTTCTTAGTTGGTGGTCCCGCAGATATGTTTGTTATCGAACTAACTGATCAGGTAAAATCCAAGAAACTACCCTTTTTTATTAACTTATGTTTCTTAATGCGGTGAAAAAATTAATATGTATTAAATATTGCTCATTGGCCAGCTACAAAAACTGAAAGTGGAACCAGTGCTGTTACATTATCCTCCCACATTAAAGTTCTCCAAGGTAAGTAATCTTTGTTTTCTGATGTTTTCGTAGCTTTGTGAATACGCCCTGCTTGCGGTGCGCACATATAATGTATATATGTGTGAACCCTTGGGTGGGCAAAAGTAAAATTGCACTAATTTTGACGTTATTTTACTAATCACGTGAAAATAACGTTAAAAGTGGCGGAAGGTTAATCAGGCATCATGTGGTGGCGTTGATAGCCGAAAGACAAGGGCACATGCACCAATCAGCCGGTGTCCCGATGATTGAGTGTTATGTGTCTTATGTCCAAGGCTTGATTCAAAACTACTATCTAGCCGGGGGTCTCACCGGAAGCAGCCTCTCTATCCCTATGGGATAGAGGTAAGGCTGTCTACATCTTACCCTCCTCAGACCCTACCATAGCATTGCTATTGGTGGGATATACTGAGTACGATGATGATGATGATGATTCGTAGCTTTGTGAATGTAGGTAGCAACTTCAAACCGCCTGATTTCAGATGGGTTCATTCGGGTTGTGTTTTATCTCATACGGGTCAAACAAAAACTTAGCTATTTTGTGATCATGAGTAATGTATTAGTTTTATATAAAAGTTGAAGTGGCAATAAGTGTTTATGGGTCAATCCTGGTCAACTCTTTTTGACTGGTTATGATATAAAGAAAGATGATGATGGTTGACTTTTAGGTTTGGAACTGAGAATGACTACGAGCACTAGACTTAAAACATGCTTGTACAGCTTCACTTCTCCTGGTGGTCCGATGTATCCAACGAGAGCTGTTCGTCATGCAGCCTGGAATGCTCTGGATTTTCTTTTCCCTGTGAGTATTTTATTTCAAACTTTTTATTTATTATAAAATATTATTAATTTTGTTAGGCACCAAGTTATTTTCTTATGTTCGGGCTAGGGGTGGCAATTTTAACCCATATGCTAATGAACGGGTCGATTTTGGTTATTCTATAATGTATAGTAATATAAAAGTAGTTAAAATGGGAACAGGCCAAGTTTTGCCATTTTCTGGTTATAAATTTTAGATTATTATTGTGTGTGTAAATTACACAGATGGTCCATGTGATAAATCATAATTTTACATTTGGTACCAACTTTTGAGAAATTACCCTTTTGGTTCCAGTGCATGAAACTATAAAAACTGATCCGTAACTGAAAAAAATACCGAAATAACCGAACCCATTTTGGTTCGGCTTCGGTTTTGCATGTAATTAAAGCTGAATGGGACCAAATTTATGGATTTTCTTTTTTAATTTTGATTTTGATTTTTGAGTTTTAAGTAATTTATAAGAATTTAATAAATATCTAAATGTATAATAATAAATTAATTATTGGTTAACAAGATGTTTAGGCCCGGAGTTTTAGGCTAAAGTTCATTTTGGGCCAATTTTTTTTGTTCAAAAATTTCAAGCCCAAAATGGGAAAACCGAAAAACCGAACGGTTTTCATAAACTCGAAAACTGAATATTCGGTTTTTGGTTCGAGCCAATCCATGCACACCCCTACTTATGGTCTCTGGGATGGATGTCTGTTAAAATTTTCTGTTATAAAAATATCTTTTTACCCTTTTCATTTAAAAATTAATTAATATGTATAAATTTAAAAAAAAAATCCCTCGATCAAAACCCTTTTTTTTCTTTGTCCTTACTTAAAATTACCTTGTAATAATATAGTTTGTGTACTCATATCAAACACATGTATCGTATACAAAAATGGAAATAAATAAATATTATCTGTTATACTTCTTTTCAATAATTGTAGACGGGTTGTAACGACATAATTATTTTGTATTTTGGTCAGGTGGGGTGATACCCTCGACACATCATCAGTCTCTTTTTCCGGTTAATGTATCCATGGTACTGGCCATCTTCATGTTGGAACTTTGTGTTGTCATGTATACAAGCAATACTGTTTTCAATCTTGAGTCGCATCTTTCCTAGCCGAATGTCAAGGAACCCAAAACAGTCTTAGCTGTGGCTCACAGGTTCTACACCATCTGTAAAGCTAATAGCAAATTACTTTTCGTGGTTCGATATAACCGGCTAACATGTATTTTGGTTCGTGTGAGCCGATGTTGGGTGGTTGCATTTTGAGAAAGGTTATGTACATGCTTAAATTTGAATCTTATGTTCTGTTCTGTTTTGTGTATTCTAGAAGTTTGCATGGTTTTAAGAATGCACCAATCTGGTCAAACTAAGTCAGAATGTATAAGTTGAATCATATATACTTACATGTTTTTTTTTATATTTTTATGATATTCTGTGTCATATTCGTTATATGAAAGTCTGTGTTATGACATTTTTAAATATACCTCTGTATGTGTGTATAACTTCATGCCTGGTGCCTTATACGGGTGTATAATATACCACACAAGGCTCCAAACGTCTGGTAACAACGTGTCATACAGTGCATTATATGAGCGTATAGTGTAACATAAAATGCCTTGTATGAGCGTATACCATAACATACATTTCCCTATATGCCTATTGGCCGATACCAACAAATCATGCACCCTTATATGGCCGCATAGCGTCAAATCAATCGAGGTTGATTAGTAATGCTGGTGGTGTGCGTATAGCCTCTTGTTTTTGTTATTAGAAATATGATAACACTAGAATCATGACAACATTTAGATGTCTGTTGGACGTTATATATTTACGTCTTTTTTTTTTATAGATATAGGTTAAAACTTATGTTAATCTTGATATAAAATCCGATTTTGTGCAGCGAATAGACGTTCATCACATGTAGGATTCCATCCATGCATATAATGTTACATAGTATCTCATTCTTGACTCTAGAATCATAACATCTTGATACGGTCAGATCCTGCTAACCTTGGTGAATCAAACAAAGCGTTGACCTTTTGAAACCTGAACCGAAAGATCAAGTCGGCTAACTGACTAAATTCAAGTGCTGTCTATAGCAACACTTTGAAATCAAAATCCTTAATGATCTTTAACACAAAAAGAAACCGATGAAGATGAAGACAAAAATGATTTTGATCTTAACAATGTTCAAAATATAGCGCGACATGGTTTGAAAATGAACAATTAATCATAGACCTCGTAGCATTGTTCAACTGATGTTAAAGATGATGTCACAAGCAAGTTCATAGCACATGATTGTTGTGTAGTCAGACGGTTGGCCAAAGCAATTGACTTACATTATAAAAAGAGAATTGAAGCTAAATAATACTCTGGCTGATGTGGTTCAATTTGGCCCTATGTTTATATGCCACAACCAATGTTTATGTAAGAATGTTTGTTTCATATTTGTTAGTGTTATTTCCTGGTTGTTTTGGTTATCTACCATTGGTGACTCCTAAGTGTTTTTTTTTTAATATGTTATATGCATATATAGTTTAGTTAACACACTTGTTATACTTAAATGAAAATGCTTTGATTACTTTTGTGTTTCTAATAGGCATGCATGGATTTGAAAGAGACTGGTAACTAAAAGTGACAAAAGTGAATAATGCAAGTAATGATTTTAGTATTGCTCCTATGTATAAGAGAGTTTTATATTGTGAACTAAACAAGACGGTTTCGTGGTGTAGTTGGTTATCACGTCAATCTAACACACTGAAGGTCTCCGGTTCGAACCCGGGCGAAGCCATAATTGTTTTCATTTTTTCAAAAAACCGTTTTTTGGACAAACTATTGAATAATCATCTCATCGTCATTCAGTTTGCTTTATAACGCAAGTTCCTTCGCTGAGTTTTAAAAACCCTCTTTCATGGTTCATTACTATTTAACTTTTAGTTTTTAAGACTAAAAATTAGCGATTTGGGTTGTTTCTATATTTTATTGTACCATCTTTTGAAAGCTTGAAATTCTAAAGAAGCAACAAGAAAACATCACATGCATCAACGGTTGAGTAGTAAATGCGTCCGAAGAAACCATAAGAATATGTGTTTTGAAGTCACATAATTCCAATAGATCATTATATGAACTTATGGAGTAAACATATTGTATACTGGGTGTTGATTGAAGCTAAACCCGTCATTAAAAATATTCGGCCAACCATAATACATACCCGATCTAAGACTTAAAAAAAGTTTTTTGAAAACAACATATGACGATAATATACTCGAATTAAAAGAGAAAAAAATTCTCCATATTTTTATGCAGTTTTTAAAAGTATTAAAATGTATAAAAAGTAATATGTGCTAAAAAATACTCCGATAAAAGTTAACAGATGTGGTTTTTTTTCACCTTAACCTGGACACAAATAACTCCATCGGAATATAAGTGGTCGCTTATTCATCCTAGTCATTTGATATCATCTGGTTTTACTTGATTCTATCTTAAATATATAAATATAGATTGTGTTATGATCGAATACAAACAGCTTTTTATGTAAGAAACATATGAAGAAAATAATGTCAGTAACTACTACTATTTGCAGTAAACAGAAAAAAAAGATAATTGAGAATAAAGAGAGAAACTAGTGTTGTTCACAAGCCGAGTCGAACCGAACGAAGGCTTGCTCGTTGCTTGGCTTGTTTAAAACCGAACCGAGTGAAAAACGAAACGAACCAAAATTGAATCGAGCATTTTTCGATCGAACATCGAGCGATTTCGAGCATTTTTTATTTCTTTTTTACTTTAAAATTTTCAATAAGAATCAAGTTTGAAGGCTTGAAATAATATATTTTGTAAACAAATTAATAGTTTTTAGACAAACGTATAAATGTATAATAGGATGTAAATTTTTAGAAGAAAAAAGTTTGAAGTGAGATATAATGAGCTTGTAAACAGACTTTTAGTATTTTGAAAACTTGAATCGAACTAAAAAAACTATAAAATTGACAGAATAGGGAAAATTTTAAAGGGTTTAAAAAATTGTATACTTATATTTTATGTGTGTTGTGTATATATTTATATATTTTTTCATATATAATTATATATAAAATAAATTAAAAATATTCGAACCGAACCGAGCGGATCTTTGCTTGTTGCTTGGCTCGTTTACAAACCGAACCGAGTAGAGCGACTCGTTTACAGTCGAGCAAAGCAACGAGTGAGCATTTTTCGAGCGAACGCTGAGCGAGTTCAAGTGACCAGTGGTTTGGAAAAGAAACATAGGAAAAAAGAAACGGGGGCGTGTTGGGTAAAGTGGTCAGGGCCAGGCCCAAACCTCATGTTAATTGAGAACAAGTGTCGGGTCGGGTCGGGGACAATAAAGAAAAGAGGAAGAAAAAAGAGGATTTTTAGGGCTTGTAAGCAATCCCACAGAGAATTGCATCGACTGTAAGATCACTCCTTCCTTCACGAATTGTATGAACATTACTACATTAGACTTTGCTTATTCAAAACTACTTCCCTTAGTTAATTAATTCATCTACAATCATCAAAATGGAGTATAAGATTATGAAACTAGATGATTATGTTTGGAGGATCTAGCACTTGTATTGTACTTTCTATGCTTTAACAGCCGGTACCATCATACTGCATAATTTATTTCACAATGTTATTATTATTATTATTATTATTATTATTATTATTATTATTATTATTATATATTTGTTGTTTCAAACTTATTTACTGCAATCAACTTGACTAATGCTAAAACTAAACTTGAGTTTATTAGGTTTGTTTGCTCCCTTATTTGGGTTGAAAACAGAGCAGGTGAATAATGTTGGCGGTGAATGGTGTTTATCGGTTTTCTACACCGCCTTTGTTCAGGTGGATGACGTGGCGCCACTCTTCCAGCAAACTGTTTATTGGAGGTAACTCAACTCATCCCTCTCTCTAATTTTGTGATTATCTTGGTATTTAAAAGCACGCCTCATGCACATTCGGGTCAAAATTTGGTTAAAGTTAAGTTCTCTGCTGCACGGGGATGCCGGCTATGGTTGAGTCTCCGGGCCTTTGGGTACGGATCAAAGTCACAGGAAACGCCGGTGGCACGATATCCGGATCGTACCCTATTGTTGAACAAATCGTTCTGTTTTCATCTCATTCGCGTTTCTGATGGATTTCGGTGGTTGGGATAGTGAAATTAGTGTTCCGGAAAACTGTATGTCGTGGATTGAAAGACAGCGGCGGCAGATGTGAAGGGAAGAAAGGAGAATTAGGTTTTGAAATTAGGTCGTTTCCTACTATTTTACATTTAAAAGTTACACTTTTCACTCTTATAGTTATTCATTAAAATTACCCTTAACTTTATATGTTATTTATACACCAAACCATAAGAAAGTTAAATTTTAGTTAACTTTTATTGGAAACTTATAAAAATTATTACAAAAAATCTATCTAAATTCTTTTGTATGTGATACAATGTACCAGACTATATGGACCACCGTACCGCGTACCGAATTGGTGTTCCGAATGACTTATGAGACCGTAACGACCACCATGATTTGAAAGGGGAAGCGAACGGTGTGGACCAGTAATTTTGGACATCCAAGTCAATTTCATCCGGTCAATGCCGCCAACTTAATTGATATTTTAGACTTTGTTTAATATATGTGTATTTTTTTTATATTTTTTTTGCCGCACCCGTATCTTGGATTTTTGAGTTTTGCCGTTCCCCGTACCCGTACCCTAGTCCCGTACCCGTTCCCGTGCTACATAGGTTAAGTTTGTAGGAAGCTGATTTATAAAAACAACCAAACAAATGAAGAAGTTATAAATCGTTTGATGGGAAGTTGGTTTATGTTCGTCTATTTAATATATTAACGAACATGGACAATCGTTTTTGTTTATTTAGTTAAACGAACAAACATGAACACATGCCTTGCTCGTTCATTTATGTTCATGGGTGTTCGTTTGCGTTTGTTCATTTACGTTCGTTTGTATATTCACTTAATTTTTAGGCCCATTATAATTTCGTCTGGTTTATGAAATTAAGATATTGCCCCTTATAGTTTAGCCAAGTGTTATTATTTTTTTAGGCTCAGTAGATTGATTTTCAGTTTACAAGCCTACTCGGGATTGTTAGATTTATTCTAGAACATCATCTAGCTTGTTGTCATTTCTTATATTCACGATGGTGTGTGTATGGGCACAGGGCTTTCCTATGATACAAATTAACCTGTGTTGAAAGAGGCGTTTGAGCAGCATGGAGAAATTATTGAAGGTATGTTATATTTTTAACGTGTTAAACACTTCAAAAAAGTAATTAAAAAGGGAACGGGTCAAAACTGTTTAAAGTTACCAACAGTGTGTTTTCAATGCAGATAAATTTTTTATTCAAAAACTTAGAACTTTTATTAAAGTCGTATTAGTTTCATGCTAATTGTTTTAACAAAAATTTGTTTGGAGAAAATGTTTTGGGCCGCCACCCAACTCGCTCATTTTTAAATAAACGAGTTGCATAATAATGTGAGCGTCTTTGCAGTAAAAGTTATATGTGATCACAAGAGTGGCAAATCAAAAGGGTATGGATTTGTGAATTTCGCTTCCGTGGGTTCTGCCAGCAAAGCATTAGCGGAAATGGATGGTCAGGTAAAATTCGATATATCATTTTATTGCTATTGTTTGTAACCAAACAATTAGTTATAATAATTATTTTGTTATGTTTTTTTTTAGGTACTTGATGGTAGAAATATACGGATCGAGTATGCACACAAGAAATAAATAAATTCATCTTAGAAGCCAATTCTGTGTGTTTTTTTGTAATTTTCAATAGTGTAGTTTCTTATGTCAACCTCTGTTTAGTTATTTGATTGTTTCTTTGGGTATATTTATTTACCTGCCACTTTTAGTGGGTATGTTTACTTTAGCAAAGCACGCTTTAGAAACTGCATAAAAACGTACACTGGGTAAGAAAATGATGTATTTGGGTTGTTTTGTGTAATGTATCATGTAAAGCAACTCTTTGTTAATAACATTTTGCTTATAGTTTCAAGCATATATGTTTGGATAATATAGCGAAGTTCAACCAAATACATGTTTAGAAGAAAGTCGGTTTGAAACCACATAGTATTACAATATTTTGACATCAACATAATTTTCTGTCAATAATCTGGTCCATTGTATAATATGAAATTTATCAGTGGCTAGTTATAACTTGTAATAAAGATAGACATCGTAAAAAAATCTAAACTTAAAAATTTTACAAGGTACGAATTTAAGAGCCGCAGTTTCAGATATGAACTGAACACATTCACACAACACAAAAGAATGTAGGTTTTTGGTTAGTTAACACAACCATGTTTTTAAAACAGATCAATCCAAACATGAAACATTTAGTAAATGGGTTACATGTTAAACTGAAAGAACCAAAAACACCACTTTCGCCTCTCAATTAAATTGGCAGACACAGTTTGAACAAAAACTTTTGTTTCTCTTTATTAATTCTTAAACTGAAGGGAATACAATAAAATAACTATATGATTTATACTGCTGCTGCTACTCCTATTTAAACTCAAAATCAAAACAAACTTGATTTAAATCTTCCATCAACCTCACCAGCCACAAAAGTTCTTGAGTTGAAACGGCAGAAACTCAGTACTCGGCCTCAATTGATGACACAATTGGTTGCCTCTTGCTACACCATGACACTGCACTACTTTCAATCATAAACACATGCTCGGTAGTTGATCTTCGTGTACTCTGGGTCTCCTGTGTAGTCAGCATCACAAAAACATTTCAGCTCAACCTCACGCTCCCCACTTAAAACTCTACTCCATACCCTGTCGTTCCCTTTATATAACTTAGTGTTCGACAAACATCAAACAGGCGGTGTGACCTTGGGATTTGCACATACCTGATTAGAACTCCAACTATAAACACAAAGACGTGTCAAGTTACATTTAGTACAACTACCAATGTATTTTATGTACTCGGTCTTTTTAACAAGTTCCCTTCCCTAGTCATGATACAACTTATGATATTAAAAGTCAGCTTTAACAAGTTTTAGATAGGTTTCAAAACTATGGAAACCTAATTGCCCACTTTCAACAATCTAACATCATGAAATCCAAACTATAGCATATTATAACAGATAAAATAAAACTAATAAAGCAAAAAAAATAACAATCATATTTCATAAAGCTTCCACTGAACAAATTGGATCAACAACATCCAAATTTACAGTAACACATCATCTTCAAACCTAAAGACCCTAAACCAACACATTCTAAGAGCTGGTGAACTTGGTGACAGCCTTGGTGCCTTCAGACACGGCGTGCTTGGCCAACTCACCGGGCAGCACAAGCCTGACGGCGGTCTGAATCTCCCTGGAGGTAATGGTGGGCTTCTTGTTATACCTGGCGAGCCTGGAACTCTCCTGGGCAAGCTTCTCAAAGATATCGTTAATGAAGCTGTTCATGATCCCCATGGCCTTGCCAGAGATGCCGATGTCCGGATGCACCTGCTTCAGCACCTTGAAGATGTAGATCTTGTACGTCTCCACGCTCTTCTTCGACCGCTTCTTCTTCTCTCCGGCGGCCTCCTTGGGCAGTTTCTTCCCGGCCTTCGGCTTCTTCTCCGCTGCCGGCTTCTTCTCGGCCTTCGGTGCCATTGATTTCAGAAATTCTAGGGTTTGGAATTTGGGGGAAATTGAATTGGATTCGGTTGTGTGTGGGTGGAAAGGGCTTACGGAAGTCGTTGGTTATATATGAGATTGGGGTGTCATTTTATTGGTTGTTTTAGTTGGTACGCGGATTCATGACGTGGCGCGAAAATGGACGGCTGTGATGAAACTGCTCATATCTGGTGATGGCGATGGAGTTTGAATTTTTTTCAATTTTTGTTTCCCACTAAAAGAGAAAATGTTACGTCGTGGCATCGACTATTAAAAGGTTAGCTGATTTGAGTAAGTGTTATATTTTAGTAATAAACTTGTCAACTAAAAATTATGCGGTGTTAATTTATTTATACCCAAATTATACAGTGAATCGTATGTTGTATCTACTAGCTTAAAACAAATTTAAATGAATAAGCATCGTCAATGTTGGTGTGAGAACTTAAACATCAAACAGTCAATGTAAACAAATAGACAATTGATCAAGGAAGGCTCTTAGGTATTTTTGATAGTGTTGAATGTTGAATGCATACGATAACATCAAATGAAATAGAAAGAAAGAAAGAGAACCGAAATAGAACAAACCTAGAGACTATGTAGTCATAAAAAACAATCGGTTGGCTATTATTCAAAATAAAACAAACTCGTGCATGCATAGAAAGAGTTGTTCCACATAAGTTTGAATCGGTCTTTAATATCCTCCATTGATTTGTATTTCATGACTCCAGTCTTGTGCTTGAAATAACCAGATTATTCTCTTGAAAGTGCATCAAAACATCAACTAGATGGTTGTGGTTTGTGGGTACTGCAAAACTGACTGACTAACCATTGAATAGCCATCTCTCTAATGAAATGCTACTTTGGCTCAATGTGATTGGATCGACTATGTAGTGTATGATTTTTTGACAAATTAATTGTTGACTTATTAGGGTACTTCACGAACTGAGTCGAACCGAACGCAACGTTGTTCATGCTTGGTTTGGTTTGAAAGCAAACAGAACCAAGCAGATTGAATTTAAAGAAACGACCGGTATTTAAATACTTGAACTTGGTTTGGTTTGAAACCAAGCGGAATGGTTCAGCTTGGTTTTTGCTTGATTTCGTACAAAGTTTTCAATTTTAAATTTCTAAAAACTCAAAATATCATTAATTCAAAATTTTCAACTCTAAAATATCTAAAACTCAAAGTTAACATGAAAATATATATAAAACGAGCGGCTAGGTTGAACTTAAAATTTTAAAACTTTGAAAAATAGTATAATCTTTACATATGCATAAAAATATATAAACTTAATAAATAAAAAACAATTCAAGCAAAATGAACAGAACTAAATCAAGCGAGGCTTTGCTCGTGCTTGGTTTGCTTTCAAACTAAACCAAGCCAAACGGTTTCCAAAACGAGCCAAAATCGAACGACCATTTTTCGAGCAGTTTTCTACCGAGCGGCGAGCAGTTTTGACAGTCATGTGACTTATTGTCACAATGAATCATAATCGGTTCTTCCTGTTTGACTCACAAGATTCTTAAGCATCCTCCTTAACCAAATAGCCTCACAAGTAGCACCACACAATAGACCTTCTTTGTTGTCATGTTTTTTATGGTCACCATTTTCATTTATATTACATGTGCTCTAAAAACATGCGATCCCTAATCTACATTCATCTGTTTGCTCATTAATAAAAAATTACAACACTTTGATAGATTTTGTTCGGGTCCACATGCAAACTATGTAACTACTATTCAAATGAATTATCCAAATCTAAGCATTATTTTCATTGGTTCATATACTTTCACATGGATTGCAGTACAGCTTGCTGAACCATTTTGATCACTAGGACCAGAGCATGAAGATAAATGCCCTATTCCCGAGTATTAGGAAATCAAAGCACCGGAGTAATAAAACAAGTCTTTAAAACAAAAATGAATGTAGAAAAATTATGGCTTCGCCCGGGTTCGAACCGGAGACCTTCAGTGTGTTAGACTGACATGATAACCAACTACACCACGAAACCGTTTTGTGTGATAAACAAACTTCTTCATCTAAGACTAGTATTCAGAGTAGCCTTAAAAAGGCATCTTTCTTGACTTCGTCTCTTTTCGTTATTTTATCATCTATAATATAGCAATCTCTTCTATCAGTTTCTTGTATACTTACATTATCTTTCACTTTGTATACTCCACGTATGCCTAGTAGGCTAGTACAAACACAAAACTATATATGTGTAACATTTGCTTTTTTTCAAACACGAAAATATGACCCGTTTTAAATTTTCAATTTTCATGAAAGATTATTATTAATTTTTTTTATGATGTTTATCTTTGATTTGATTTTGCTAAGATACAACATCGATTTCAATGCTATATTATTATTATTGTTAAATCATAAAATATTCATTTCAAGTTATTAACATTATTTTCATATGCAAATACTTAAATTTATGTTCATTTCATTGTTTACATGTGTAGTCGTTAATTTGACACGTTAAACCAGGTATGTCTAGATTAATATTTTAATAAGTAGCATAAATAATTATGATCATCTAAAATTAATTTTTATTTGAAGTATTTTGTTTGGCATCTTTTATTAAAAACAAAGCATCTTTTTAGCATATTTCAAACACAACTTTATTTTATCTCAAAGAGTTACCAATTAACCTCATTCTAATCACAACTATAAATACCCCCTCATTTTCATCGTTTTCTTTTAGTCATTCTTCTTCTTCTAATAATAATAATAATAATTCTTCCAATGGTGAACACCGGGCCGAGCATCATCAGACGATGCCATCCATCTTCCACCGCCAACAATATCACGGCGCCATATACATGTTTGTGAGTTGAATTTGATGTAAATTTTGTCCATTTCCAATATTATAGCCGTTGTTAAATGGCTAATTGGATTAGTAATAAATTTTGTCCATTTCCATGTTTGTGAGTTGAATTTTCATCTTCTCTAAATTTCTATTACTTTATTTCAAAGTTTTTTTTCAAAAAAATGGACTCGCACTCCAGCTCATCTTCGTCCAACTATTATCACGTTGACTCTTCCTCGGATTCAGATATGAAGGATGAAGCGATGCCAAAGTAAACAACCGCCTAAGAGACGACCTCCGTTTTAACGGGATCGTCAAGCTGCTCATGAGCTTTTGGTGAAATATTTTTTTCTGGAGATCATGTTTATGATTTGGAACAATTTCGTTGTCGTTTTCGGATGAGTCGACGATTATTCTTGCGTATTTTTGGGGATCTAGAACGCGAGTTTAGATATTTCCAACAAAAGGAGGATGCTCGACGTAAACTAGGATTTTCTTCTTTTCAAAAATGCGCGACCGCAATTCGTCAATTGGCATATGGGACTTCGAGTGACGCAAAAAAAAAAGGCCAATGATACTTTTCAGCTGCCGTAATTCAATATGGGCATATGTTTTTGTGAAGCAGCCGATGTAAGTTTAGGGGTGCACATTTTTTTAGCGAAAGAATTCGGGATTCCAGTTTAGATAACAAAAGTCAAAACCGGTTAAAGGTGGAACCAATTTGGGTTGGAACCGGTTTCAAGTTAGGCAGAACCCAACCGTATTGGCCTATTTACCATTGGTCGCTCATAAGTGTTCTTTTAATATGCAGGGCCGGCCCAACCATTTTAGAGACCCAAAGCAAAGTAAAAAATACGATGCTCTTTTTTTTTTTTTTAATTTACATTGGTGTGCATTATTATATTGCGAATTGAGAAGAACTTAGAATTAGAATCACTGGCGAAGCTTAGTTAGGGCCGGGCCACCCCCGGCCCCCGGCCGGTTTTTTCCCGTAGTAGTGTAAATTTACCCGTTTTCGTCCGAAATTTTTTATACGTAGTGTCAATTTAGGCGTTTTCGGCCGAAAATTTGAGTCCGGCCCCCCATCGTTTGTGAATTTTTGTATACATTTTGAGTCCCCCCCCGATGTCTTAGTCCAAGCTTCGCCACCGATTAGAATAAAGCAATTAAGTTGTCAAAATGAATGAAAATATGGCATATAGAACAAATAAAACTTCTAAAAAAATATTATAGCTAATGAGTTCACATTTTATGTTTCAAATCTTAAAAGATATTTTCATGTACATGTCATATTCGTTCAAATTATTTATTATTTAATTTCATAAAAAGTTGTTTGATTAATTTTTTGGGCTGCAAAAGACCAGATTGTAGAAAAGAAAACAACAAAAAAGGGGGAGATAAATGTAGAGCTCATGAATCAAACCTGAGGCTATTGAGAACAAAAATGTGTTGTTTACTACTAAAGCAAAATAACATTTTGTTTAACTCGTGAAACTAATACTTAAAATATGCACAGCCTATAATTTTTTAAAAGTTAGGGGGCTTTTTAATTTGGGGGCCCAAACCCCTAGCTTTGGTTAATAAAGCTAGCGGGCCGGCCCTGTTAATATGTTATTCGCATACTGTCACAACCTAACTTACGGCAAAACATGTCGGGACGCAACATAATTTGTATTATAGCTCAAAAGACATTAAAAGTAATACGTGCCAATTTCTAATTTATTCATTCAAATCATCGTACACAAGAGTTTCACAAAAAAATAATTCAAAAGATTACATCAAACTCAGAGTAACAAATTGTTCTTTGTTTTAATAAACCTAAAGTCCAACTAAGTCTTGCATCTTCAATCATCTCAAATAGCTACATGCGATATGCGTGTGTGTGTGTATTGTCAACATAAAGTTTAGCAGGCAATCACAATTTAAGGTATATATAATAATAAAAATGACAATCCCTTGCGGTACAATGCATTACTTCAACTAGCATAACATAAATAAAATTCGTTTGGCCATGAGAACACAATCAATATCTACTAAATAATAAATACAAATAAGGGTGCCGTTTGGCCATGATCCATCGAACACGATCTATGGCTACTAAGACGACGTATGATCACACCATGAGGATGAGATACCAACCATCCATAAAAATTGTAAACACATAATTAAGTAGCATTTAACATATGATCAAGCAATATCAAAATATGCAAATAATGGAATTGAGTGTATAAATAAACTTGGGTTTTGTGTACGCATAAAGTCCCCAAAACAAAAATAAAAAAGGGGAGTGTGATTACTCACATTGATAAGCGAATGAAAAGATCGAGTCTTTGGTTAATCTTGGGTGAGTCCTGATAAGTAATCCCTAAATCCAAGCAATTAAGCTTCTTTGGAATGTGCTGGATAAATAAAGGTAAAATGAACATATATGTATTAAAATAACACAATTAAAAGTTGAAAAAGAATTAAGAAAAACGAAATCAGTTTTGGACATATTTTTGTCACATATTGCATAAATGTTTAAAAATATCAATAACTTCTCAAAAATTAGAAAAATATCCACTCAAAAAATTAATATGCAAGGAACAACTTTGCTCTAGAAACTTTGCCCAGTTTCGGATCCGAGAAAGGCTAAAATAGTCGATCTTCACAGAGGGTACAAATCTGCGCACTAATTTTAAAATAACGATTGTGAAGCCATATGAAAGAAAAAAATACAAATAAATAGTTGTTAGAACCGTAACTCAATAAATTTAATGATATGCTTTGGCCTTGAATCTTTCCAGTTTGTTATGACTAGGTTATTGCTCAACCTTTGTCGAACAATTCTGCTTTCAAATCTGGAACATTTTAAACGACGATGTTTTTTTATGCTTTGGAATGGATTTTGACAAAGAAAATCACGAAACACTTGTGGTATGATAAATACAATATATTTGGTCATGCATCGTCAAAATCCTAATGGTTCTTGAATCAAAATAAATAAAACAAAACTTTATGCCCACCTTTGTGATATTGAGATGAACAAACACAAGAAAAATATATTAAAAACTCCATTGGAAGAATTATTATTATTATTATTATTATTAGAAGAAGAAGAATGACTAAAAGAAAACGATGAAAATGAGGGGTATTTATAGTTGTGATTAGAATGAGGTTAATTGGTAACTCTTTGAGATAAAATAAAGTTGTGTTTGAAATATGCTAAAAAGATGCTTTGTTTTTAATAAAAGATGCCAAACAAAATACTTCAAATAAAAATTAATTTTAGATGATCATAATTATTTATGCTACTTATTAAAATATTAATCTAGACATACCTGGTTCAACGTGTCAAATTAACGACTACACATGTAAACAATGAAATGAACATAAATTTAAGTATTTGCATATGAAAATAATGTTAATAACTTGAAATGAATATTTTATGATTTAATAATAATAATAATATAGCATTGAAATCGATGTTGTATCTTAACAAAATCAAATCAAAGATAAACATCATAAAAAAAATTAATAATAATCTTTCATGAAAATTGAAAATTTAAAACGGGTCATATTTTCGTGTTTGAAAAAAAGCAAATGTTACACATATATAGTTTTGTGTTTGTACTAGCCTACTAGGCATACATGGAGTATACAAAGTGGAAGATAATGTAAGTATACAAGAAACTGATAGAAGAGATTGCTATATTATAGATGATAAAATAACGAAAAGAGACGAAGTCAAGAAAGATGCCTTTTTAAGGCTACTCTGAATACTAGTCTTAGATGAAGAAGTTTGTTTATCACACAAAACGGTTTCGTGGTGTAGTTGGTTATCACGTCAGTCTAACACACTGAAGGTCTCCGGTTCGAACCCGGGCGAAGCCATAATTTTTCTACATTCATTTTTGTTTTAAAGACTTGTTTTATTACTCCGGTGCTTTGATTTCCTAATACTCGGGAATAGGGCATTTATCTTCATGCTCTGGTCCTAGTGATCAAAATGGTTCAGCAAGCTGTACTGCAATCCATGTGAAAGTATATGAACCAATGAAAATAATGCTTAGATTTGGATAATTCATTTGAATAGTAGTTACATAGTTTGCATGTGGACCCGAACAAAATCTATCAAAGTGTTGTAATTTTTTATTAATGAGCAAACAGATGAATGTAGATTAGGGATCGCATGTTTTTAGAGCACATGTAATATAAATGAAAATGGTGACCATAAAAAACATGACAACAAAGAAGGTCTATTGTGTGGTGCTACTTGTGAGGCTATTTGGTTAAGGAGGATGCTTAAGAATCTTGTGAGTCAAACAGGAAGAACCGATTATGATTCATTGTGACAATAAGTCACATGACTGTCAAAACTGCTCGCCGCTCGGTAGAAAACTGCTCGAAAAATGGTCGTTCGATTTTGGCTCGTTTTGGAAACCGTTTGGCTTGGTTTAGTTTGAAAGCAAACCAAGCACGAGCAAAGCCTCGCTTGATTTAGTTCTGTTCATTTTGCTTGAATTGTTTTTTATTTATTAAGTTTATATATTTTTATGCATATGTAAAGATTATACTATTTTTCAAAGTTTTAAAATTTTAAGTTCAACCTAGCCGCTCGTTTTATATATATTTTCATGTTAACTTTGAGTTTTAGATATTTTAGAGTTGAAAATTTTGAATTAATGATATTTTGAGTTTTTAGAAATTTAAAATTGAAAACTTTGTACGAAATCAAGCAAAAACCAAGCTGAACCATTCCGCTTGGTTTCAAACCAAACCAAGTTCAAGTATTTAAATACCGGTCGTTTCTTTAAATTCAATCTGCTTGGTTCTGTTTGCTTTCAAACCAAACCAAGCATGAACAACGTTGCGTTCGGTTCGACTCAGTTCGTGAAGTACCCTAATAAGTCAACAATTAATTTGTCAAAAAATCATACACTACATAGTCGATCCAATCACATTGAGCCAAAGTAGCATTTCATTAGAGAGATGGCTATTCAATGGTTAGTCAGTCAGTTTTGCAGTACCCACAAACCACAACCATCTAGTTGATGTTTTGATGCACTTTCAAGAGAATAATCTGGTTATTTCAAGCACAAGACTGGAGTCATGAAATACAAATCAATGGAGGATATTAAAGACCGATTCAAACTTATGTGGAACAACTCTTTCTATGCATGCACGAGTTTGTTTTATTTTGAATAATAGCCAACCGATTGTTTTTTATGACTACATAGTCTCTAGGTTTGTTCTATTTCGGTTCTCTTTCTTTCTTTCTATTTCATTTGATGTTATCGTATGCATTCAACATTCAACACTATCAAAAATACCTAAGAGCCTTCCTTGATCAATTGTCTATTTGTTTACATTGACTGTTTGATGTTTAAGTTCTCACACCAACATTGACGATGCTTATTCATTTAAATTTGTTTTAAGCTAGTAGATACAACATACGATTCACTGTATAATTTGGGTATAAATAAATTAACACCGCATAATTTTTAGTTGACAAGTTTATTACTAAAATATAACACTTACTCAAATCAGCTAACCTTTTAATAGTCGATGCCACGACGTAACATTTTCTCTTTTAGTGGGAAACAAAAATTGAAAAAAATTCAAACTCCATCGCCATCACCAGATATGAGCAGTTTCATCACAGCCGTCCATTTTCGCGCCACGTCATGAATCCGCGTACCAACTAAAACAACCAATAAAATGACACCCCAATCTCATATATAACCAACGACTTCCGTAAGCCCTTTCCACCCACACACAACCGAATCCAATTCAATTTCCCCCAAATTCCAAACCCTAGAATTTCTGAAATCAATGGCACCGAAGGCCGAGAAGAAGCCGGCAGCGGAGAAGAAGCCGAAGGCCGGGAAGAAACTGCCCAAGGAGGCCGCCGGAGAGAAGAAGAAGCGGTCGAAGAAGAGCGTGGAGACGTACAAGATCTACATCTTCAAGGTGCTGAAGCAGGTGCATCCGGACATCGGCATCTCTGGCAAGGCCATGGGGATCATGAACAGCTTCATTAACGATATCTTTGAGAAGCTTGCCCAGGAGAGTTCCAGGCTCGCCAGGTATAACAAGAAGCCCACCATTACCTCCAGGGAGATTCAGACCGCCGTCAGGCTTGTGCTGCCCGGTGAGTTGGCCAAGCACGCCGTGTCTGAAGGCACCAAGGCTGTCACCAAGTTCACCAGCTCTTAGAATGTGTTGGTTTAGGGTTGATTAAGGCTTTGTAAAACTGGATTTTGTTAATCCGAATTGATTGTTCAGTGCAATGAAACTTTATGGAATATGATAGTTATAATTTGACTTTGTTTTTAGAACTGTTTCGTTTTGATGTGATTTGGTTACTTTTAATTGCTAACTAGTTTTTATATAGCTTAATCATACGATTTCTATACCTTTAAGATTACAGATTCCCATAGTACTATTTCAGTTGGTTATAACCTAATTATACTATATATTAAAGGAGATTGGGGGCATTTTTGTAATTTCCCTTTGGTTTTTTTAAGGTTTTCTTTGGGCACTTCTTAGGCTGAGGGGTGTGGGGGGCGTGAGAGGGGGCGCGAGTGGGGCCTCCAGCCAATAATATTGTGACGTGTGGCAGAGAGAGAAACTTGATAAGATGGGTGTTGGTTGTGGTGCTCGCGCCCCGGGCCATGGTGTGGAGGGGCGCGAGCGGTTTTTTTTTAATTTTTTTATAAATGTATTAAAAAAACGAATTATTATAAAAACTCATAAATTATTTAAAAATACACAATAAACTCCACCCATCTTCCTTTGCCTTCTCACATTTCTCAAAAGCTTCCCAATCACAATTTCTCTTCTCTTCTCTTCTTCCACCATACATATTAAATCATCAATGTGTCTTCTTCACACTCTCCATATCCAGTTACCCATTTCAAAACCCCCAAATTCCATCAATTTCACATCATCTTCACACTCTCCCTTCACCGAGAAACACTCAATCGAACGCTACCAACGCGACAACTGGGTCTTCAAAAACGAATCCGGTCAAAACCCATTACCCAATGAATCCAATTTCTCAACCCGAGATTACGAAATTGCCCTTCAGCTGCCGGAGCTGAAGAATCTGTTGCAGGTGTTGAGGGAGAAGAGGGAGAGAGAAAGTGGGTATGAGAATTCGGCTGCCGGAATTTTTTTTTTTTAATAAACAAAGAGCCCAACGGCTCTATTTACGCATTCCCATGCCGTTCACGAGCGCTACCCCTCTTGCGCCTGCCTCTTTTTCCGCGCTCGCGCCCCTCTCGCGCCTCGGTGGTGTGGTGCTCGAGCCCCGGGGCGCGAGCGGCTGGCCTCACGCGCCCTTTCTCGCGCTCCACACCCCTCAGC
>NW_027506335.1:0-40161 GCF_021521415.1 Bidens hawaiensis | reverse complement strand
TAATAATAATAATAATAATAATAATAATAATAATAAAACTATTTACCATAAAATTAATTGTCTCCAACACAAGTGAGCTCTTGATGATACAAAGGGTAGAGTAAAGTTGGAAGCTTATGTGGCATGTCACATGCTGACAAGTAATTAAAAGAAAAGAGATATTGGTTTTAAATACTCTCAACTTTGATCAATTGGTAGATATCACTCTCAACTTACGAATTGTTCCCAAACACTCCCAACTTTTAACATATTCTTTTTGGTACTCCCGGAGTAACGAGACACTAACCCCGTTAGTGTTCGGGGTAGGAAATGCCATTTTTCAAAGTTCAAGGGACAAAATCAAATTTGATTTTGTTTATTTTATATTCCATCTCCACCCAACCACCACCCCTCTTCCCTGCCGACAACTGCCACTGCCACTGCCACTGACAGCCATCAATCACTTTAATAAACAACTCATTAACTTTAATCACTTTAATCCCAATTTCACCTTCATTTTCACACACTTAACGTAGAGAAGCGTGCCCAATTGCCGTGACGAACCGACACTCTATTTTCTCGAAGTTTGTGCAAGTTTTGAAGTCATAAACTAGTAGCAATCACATAAGCGAGTAGATCAAGATACTACCGACAAGTCATCACCTTTTTCTTAGTATTATCATTCCGAGTGTTCGTGTTAAGGTAGGAATTTCGTTTAAGTTATATCTTAAATATCAATCGAGGCTATGGCCTTTAACCTTGAACAGATTTTATAAACATTCACAAACAAGTTTTCACAAACGTTACTTCTTGATGAAGTAATGTTAACAAAAGATATATTTTGACGGGCATGTAAACTGTAAGGGTAATATCACTAGTAGTAAGTTTCTTGCATAAGGAAAAGTAATTCGTACAAATCCCAATCAACCGAGGGACCCGTTTACTTACCTGGAGAAACTTACCAACGTGTTATAACCTATTAAGCCAAAGCATGCTATATCAAACGTCACATAAAAACAAAGTGTTTCATTCACAAACAAAGATAAACGATTTCAAGGTTAAGCTTAAGAATTATAGCTTAATCAAGAAACACCATTCAAATATTTATACAAACCTATTTATGTATAGGTTAATATCATTCTCATTCAATCAAGGTTTCAAACGCAAATCGACGGTACAGGCGAATACGTTAACCTTTACAATCAGTCAAAACATATTTATACTTGATAAGATGAAAGGGTGTTTGTCTTAAAGAGTCAGTCAACATTTACATGAGATTACGTGATCTCTAAAACGTTATAATACAAAGTATAAAATAAAATCAACTCAGACCGATTACACATGTGTCCGGATCCAAACATATTTGTTCAGCCTAAACAGTCAAAGGTTACATGGCCGCGCGCTAACGGTCATAACTAGTTCTATATTAAGGGCTTCGTGGCTAGGGGACCACTTTTGTGTGTGTAGGGAAGTGGTACATATATCGGAAGTAGAAATACTTCCGCTTAGCTTGTCAAGAAAACTATATTTGTATTATAACTGTTATTCAATCATTTTTGGAGTCATACGCGTTCACCAGCATATAGCTGACGTATTTTTACAACCCATTGCAGGTAATTAAGCATTAGTAGCAATATCAAGGATTGAAGACTTTATGAAGATAGAAACGCGTTACAAGATGACTCCGTTTTTGATAAATTAAATCCTTATAATATGAACACATATTTTGTAAACGAATGCTTGAGTATTTAAATTCCCAAGTAAATTTTCAATGTAAATTAATATTATATTCAACCTAAAAGTCTTCACCTAAAATTAACCCATAAACTTTGATATATTTACAAAACAGATACCAACTTGTGATCACACGCCTAGGCCTTAAGTCAGGGTGTGACAAATTAGAGAACATGTTAAAACACCGCACCTTTATTTTCTCAATTCCTTCAAGTAACTACAAGGCTAAACAAGTTTGTTGGTTAATAATAATAATAAGCTATTTACCATAAAACTAATTCCCTCCAACATAAGGGAGCTCCTAATCATACAAAGGGAAAAAGAAATATCGTTTTGTTCCATCAAACACAAGTTCAAAGACAGACCTTTGAGATAGACTCGTGAAGTTGGAAGCTTACGTGGCACTATGGCATGCCACTTGCACACAAATACTTTTGACTGAATAAGCAAGTCATCAAAATATGAGAAAATTCCAATTTGCCTCCCTGGAATATATCGGCGGGATATGGAATAACCACTGAAAACGAATTTGCGCATGTTGCACGTATGTGAAATTTGGGCGGGTCAGTCTGAGCCCTTCCCGTCAGTTGACCGTTAGTTGACTAACCAAAAAAGGTTGAAATGACCATTTTACCCCTAAGCCTATAATTAATTCTAAAACTAATATTTCAAAATTATGTAGTGGCCGGGGTTCGAACCCCCGACCTCTGGTTTAACAACAAACAAAACCTACCATTTGAACTGAACTAATGTTTGTTAAACATATACAATATGAAATATATATTCACCACTTCCTCATCATCATCTCCATATACCAAAGTATATAAATTACAGCTGCATAAAACATACTAATTGATCCAAATCTGCAAAAAGATTATCCTAAAACATAAAAATGAAAAGCACGACCCAAAGAAATTACAGATCACCAAACACTAGATTAATATTTTCCTAATTTTCAATACTGAAACCAAATCAAAATGAAAAAAAGATTAACACCCAATAAATCCAACAATCACACAACAAAACATATGAAACCAGTAAACGCTTCAATCCAACCCATAAATTTTTTCATATAGACTAGTAAACGCTTCAATCCAACCCATAAACAAATAAACAAAAACCCCCCAAAGTCTTCTTCCCTTTTAGGGACATAATTCTTCTACATCACGCCTCCTTTAAACAATCCATTCAAAACCCATCTCAGATTCAGTCTTCCGATCAAAAACCATCAAAATCTCACTCTCAATCCATCCAAAAACAAGTTTTTACAACCCCACTTTAATGGGTTCTGACTCTGTGAAAGCATCCCTGATCAAATCAGTTCTCTATCTTCATCATTATCATCATCATCATCATCTCTCTATCTTCATTATCATCATGGAGGTGCGACGGGGAGAGTGAAGGTGCGACGGGAGGGTGGAGGTGCGGCGGTGGTGGAGGTGCAATGAGAGGGCGGAGGTGCGGTGGCGGAGGTGCGACGGGGAGGGTGGACGGGAGGGTGATGAGGTTGATGATGATGAAGCTTCATCAAATCTACTCATAATTATTATTTTATATTATTATTATCTATTATTAATTTATTATTATAATGTACAATGACAACTTTACCCTTCACCATTAACAGTCAACGCTTGGTCAACTGATGGTAGGAGTCAAAAAAACCCGCCCGAGAAACACAGACGTGCAACATGCGCAAAATCTTTTTTAGTGGTTATTCCATCTCCTGACGATATAACCCAGGGAGGCAAATTGGAATTTTCTCTCAAAATATTCTTACATAAACGTAATCAACCTTTAACCGTAATATATATGTCTAACTTCATATAATACTTTGAGATCTCCCAAGTCTGAGTCAAAGGCACATATTGTAAAAGATCAACAAATGTAAACCTGCTTTCAACTGCTTCAAAGTCAATGCTTACTAGATATCCA
Source organism: Bidens hawaiensis (assembly GCF_021521415.1). Lineage (NCBI taxonomy): Eukaryota > Viridiplantae > Streptophyta > Magnoliopsida > Asterales > Asteraceae > Bidens > Bidens hawaiensis. Next base: position 36,516 of record NW_027506335.1, on the reverse strand, counting down.
TGTCGTATTACAAAAAAAAAACCATAGACTAAAGGAGTTTTATAGTTAACTGGTTGGTTATACGGACCTTAGGAAATTGATATGCTCCTGACAGAGAAAAAAGAACGAACGGATCTTGTAGGATTCTTTGATTTCTTCCGGCTAACTTTAACTCCAGAACCTTAAATCTTCTAAATGCAATGGTGGTTGAAGTTCAATTTGAAGAATATTAATTCTAACCTTTGAAAACAAAGAAATTGGTAACTTGTGAAGTTATAATTAACAACAAAAGTCACTTCTTTCACTTCCCTTCTCATAGCAAGATAACTTATTATATGGTTATGCTTTAGATCCATTTAAGGTTCACAAACATGTCCATTGAACTATACTGCTGTCGGACCATAGTGTAGCATCAAATCATGGAAGATGGCATTGACAAACGTATATTTTATCGACTCATGCCCGTAACAAAATGGTACTTCAACCGTATCGTTTGTTAATAAAAGTTTAGGCATGCTCCGCCAATGATACTGCCATTTTTTTGACAAACTTATATATTATCAACCCATGTCTGCAATCAAACGGTATTTTAAACATATCATTTGTAAATAAAAGTTTAGACATGCTCCACAAACCATACTGCCATTTCTTTGACAAAACGCTCGTTCTCAGTGCATCTCGTAGTGGCAAAAGACTTAGAATACTCTCAATTAGAATGCAAAACAAAATCAAAACAATGTAAATACGCTACCTAAAACCTAAATTCTTACTTGTTATGTCTAACGCGTAAACATAAATTATTGTAGGTCTCGATATGGATCTAACAAATAATCTCGGATCTATCCGTAGACTTGGTGAGCGGAAATCACCAAGACTACTCGGATCTTTCGAATCAAGAAAATCACAAAACACACACTTTTAGAGGGGGGGGGGGAATAGGCAGAGAAGATAGAAATTTATTTCCAAAAGGTTGGCTAGGATATGGAGTATTAGTGTGTATTTATACTCTATATCTAGGTCAAGTTACATAATGGGCCACTTGGGTGGGCCCAACAGGGCAATAACATTGTTTATGGACTCGGGCACAGTGCAATTAAAGATAAACATAAACAAGTAAACAAAACATATTACAAAACCCATCTAATACAAAAGCCCAACAAAACATAAATCAATCGGGACCTAACAATTATTGTCAGATTTTGTTTAGCCATAGGAACCTATACAACCCGAAAGACTAGTCTAATGGGTGAGGCTATCTATTTGACCTATAAACCCCGCATCAATTACCCATACAACTGATGTGGGAAAAATCTTATATCTTGTAATGGCTTCAATCCATTACAATTTGCCTAGGGTTTATAATGGGTGAGGCTATCTATTTGACCTATAAACCTCGCATCAATTACCCATACAACTGATGTGGGAAAAATATTATATCTTGTAATGGCTTCAATCCATTACAATTTGCCTAGGGTTTATAATTTGTTTCCTATATGACTCGGTTGTAATTACACAATTCAATTAAAAATGTATTCTTTTACTTTTACAATTACACTTGATGGGTCAAAAATAACTTTCTCAAATAAGATTTAGAGCAAACAATGGAAAAATGGGGATTTGAAAAAGAACAAAAATTTACTCATCAATTATATATTTATCAAATACTTGAAATGAATTGATGTTTATAATATGGATTTAATGTATTAGGTACCTCTCTTTTCGGGTTTAGACCAGAGTTGAAAAGTAAAAGAGGGTACAACGGATGTGAAATGCTTCACAAACTAAATACAAATATTTAAACCCATGGAGCAAACCATGAGCCTTTTGTGGAACTCTCATGGACATATTTAATCCGAACATATCGTTTTAAATACAAGTTTGGGCACGCCCTGCCAGCTATACCGCCATTTAATATAGCGGATAAAATTAAAACGAGTAAACACACTAAACAACGATTCATTAATCAACCAATTTTATATCCTGCAAATCCAAGTTTGGTTTCTTTACATCTTTTTGTAATTGATTATTTTCTTATACAGAGTACAAAACTTTTTATTTGACTCTACCATTGTTTATGGGTGATATTTATTAATGTAGGTAAATAGTTGGTGTTGGCATAATTTATAGCAGTAAAAATGAAAGTTATGCCTACCACCTTTTAGGCCCTCGTGACTCAAAGCCAAGTAATTTTTCTTAAAACGAAAAATTCAGACTTGTTACATAGCATAGACGCATTTTTCATAAACACAAAACGAAGTCATCAAAGCAAATAAATAATAGTTCCTAGAAGCACTATAGAGGACAATACGCAATTTTAACAAGCATCGTCAAAATCAGAGGTTCTAGGGGCGTACAATGGTTAACTTTGCAGAAGCTGATGCCCGTGGAAATGAGAGTAGTACGAAATCTCTAAGAATCTTCAGTTCTTCGCCGACAGAAATATTGGAATCAAGCTCAATCTCCACATTCTCTAGCTCAGGTGATTTGGCCATGATGAGTTTCACAACTTCCATCTCAAGAGGTGAGTTGCTAAACTTTTTTATCTCCAATATCTCAAGATAATCCAACTTCAACTCTGGGTGGTTTTCTGGATCAAGAAATTTGACGGGGGTTTGCTGAACAGGCAACTTCTCATCACGATACATCTAATAACAAAACATGTTAAACGTCAATAAAAGTATAAAGATCCGCTAACGTAAATAATAATGTAACTATTTACCAGAAATCTAATTTGCGCCAACTCAGGGGAGCTCCTGATAATACAAAGGGCAGAAGATATCTCGTTTTGTTCCGTCACATGCAATGACAGATCTTTGAGATGAACTAGGGAAGTTGGAAACTTATGTGGCATACCACCTGCGGACAAGTACTTCAACATATAACAAACAAATCCTACATTAGCTAACACATCATTCTTTAGGGCTTTAAATAAACCAAACGAACACGAACAAGGCCTTGTTGATGTTCGTTTGTTAAGGAAATAATGTGTTCACGAAGACCGAACGAGATTTTATGTTCGTGAACGTTAATTAAGGAAATGAATGTGTTCACGAACGGATCACGAATGCAAATGAACACAAATAAAATTGGTAGAGACTAGAGATTGAGACCAATATATTTTTTTAATAATGTAAATAATGAAAGCTTGTAACTGAATCGAACGAACACGAACACTTAATCAAACAAATATTTATGTTCATGTACGTTTATTTAAAAAATGAACATTTGTGTCCGTTTATGTTTGTTTGTTTAAAATCTAAACGAACATAACTGAACAAAGATAAATGAACATAAATGAAAACATTTAAATGAACACAAATTAACAAATATAAAACCTTTAAATGGATTACACGTCCAGATTATATTTAATTATTTTCTATTAATACATAAATGAACATAAATAAACAGACATAAACGAACGTTCATGAACATAAATGAACGAACAGAACATGTGTTCATGTTCTTCGCTTAGTTAAACGAACACAATTTTTTTGTTCATGTACGTTCATTTATTAAATAAACGAACTTCCCACCAAACGGTTCACGAACAGTTCAACGAACATTCGGTTCGTTTACAGGCCTAAACAGTAAGCATTAACTACCTTTATATAATGGTTTGAGATCTGCAATAACCGAATCGAAGGCATACATCGGAAAAGATCAACAAATGTGAATATGTTTTCTCCTGCTACAAAGTCAATGCCTTCTTGATATTTAACCTGCATTAACATACCTCTATAATAAAGCATTGATTGAAGAAGCTTTATGAGTTTATAACTAAATTGTTTGTTATATGGACCTACCAAATATAGTTTCTCGAGTAGCGGGCAATTAGAGAGGAAACGGTGAAGCATTTGCGCAGAAACGTCAACATCCAAAAACAACAAGAACCTCAAACAACTAAATTTGCTAAATGTCAATGGTGGTTCAAAAGTACAGTTTTGAAGAGCTACATATTCTAGTCCTTGCAACGAAAAGAAAGAAAACGGAAGCTTGTAGGAACGATTATCATTAATGAAACTCAGTTCTTTCACCGTATTTCCTATTGCAAGATAACTTATCATCTGGGCAAACTCAGATTCCATATGAAGAGCACCAACCCGAAACCTGAGATTTTGCGGACCCTTGTGTAATAACAAAACATGGAAGATGGCTTTGGCCAGCTTACACTTCGACTGTATGCAACCAGAACTTGATGGTAATGTGACCATATCGTTTGTAAATACAAGTTTGGGAACTTGATGGTAATATTATGAAATATTCGGTTTGAGTCCCGCTACCTCCAACTCCAACACCACCGTCATTACCTCCTTCATCTCCACCACCACCATCACCTCCACCTCCGACGTTCCCCGCCATCGGCCACAATCACCATTCTCTCTATTTCTAGGAAAAATCCTACCATCACTAGTCCATAACCACCTACCTTCACATTATCCCAAATCTGATCTCCAAATCAAACCTGCATCTTGACTTAAATGAGACTAGATTCATCCTCATCATTTCAAAACATATTATAACAAAATCTATTATGTATTCCCAAATCTGATTAGAATCCCTCAATTTTCAAAATAAAAAAACATCATTTCTCTTCTCTTCGTGTTCGATCCTCAACATACCTTCAACTCAAATGCAAACTCTAACCCAGAGCCAACTCATGGGGCAATGAAACCAAGCAAGGGCTTTAAGACCATGAGGCTTCTAAATACATATATATATAAATGAAAAACTTTATACATAGATATATCATAATGGGGAAACTAAACTCAAAATTATCTATTGGTTTGGTGGTAACTTGGTTGTTGCTAAGCTCTAGGTCATGAGTTTGAGATCTATAATAAGCATGTTTTTTTTTGTTTTGTTTTTTTAATTCACGATTCTCCTCAAAGGGTCACAAAATCTCATTTCATTTTAGGCCTACAAAGTCATTGAGCCGATCCTGCTCTAGAATCAAGAACTCACTTCCCCTGCTAACCTAAATTGAATCACATAAACAACCCAATCAGCTGCTGCCATGACTCCGGTAGTAGTAGTGACGTTCTAAACCATTTCCACTCTGGCAACCATTCCCCACAAGAGGAAACCTTCCCATTCCAAGAACCCAAAAATTAAAAATCCCCGAAATGAAAGAAATAATTTAAACGATGATTGTTTTTTGAAATCAATTTGATTTTTTGCAATTAAATTGAAATAGTGGTTAAAAAAATATCAACTACCACTTCTTTGAAAGCCTGATGTTGACAAGAAGAATTGATATCTTGGTTCATACTATTATATAAATTGAATCTTGATACCTAAATCACTATAGACATCACAGCCCAAATCTAATTAAATTTCAATTTTTTAAAGTTGGTAACGGTGGAGATGGTGAAGGTGGAGATGAAGGTGATGAAGATGGAGGGAGGCAAACTGAATGTTTCAAAACTACAAGTACATAAAAAGAACGTGATAAAAGTCATTTCAGGATTCCATTGGAGGGCTGTTGGGCGAAGTGACTTAATTTTACGTGCTTATAAACCACAGAGACTCAAGTGTATCATTTTGACTTTTAGGGGCTTATTGTGCACCCACGTTATAGTTATAGGGACACACATTAGAAATTTCTCTTTTCTAAGTGTTTCTGTACTTCGAAAAGCTCAATTACATTCTCATTGGTAAATGCTAATGTTACAATTGAAACTATAAGAACCTTAAGTGACAAGTTACCATTATATAGTTTTGCTACTTTTTTTTTGTAATAAATGTAAATGTGAGGACTAGTTATGCCAAGTTAGATAGATAGCTAGTTAGTCGTTATTCTGTTTGTATTAAACGATATCGTCTAATGAATTGAGTAGGCATGAATTTGATGAATCTTCCCTATGTTCTTTCTTTCTTTATGATTTCGATTAGCTAAAAGCTAACATTGACAAATTCATCTATTTCTATTGCATAAAATTATGCAAACGGTCAAGAAATTTTTACCAAAGATTATCTAAACATTTACAAGTAATTCAGTATTCTTAAGTTTTTTTTTTCCATGGGATAAGAAAGGAAATGATAACCATGAATGTAATAAATACCACATTACCACATGTTTCTATTTAAAAGAATTTGGTATACAATTTACAACTTTTGTAGCTAAATAATGGACCACCTTAGGTTCAAAACCAAGATGATCCGCTTAAATGAAAGCTTATGACTTGTTACAAAGCATAAACTGATATTTCGTTAATAACACAAGACGAAATCATCATAACACATAGAAAATAGTCCATCAAAGTATTATGTAATGACAACCCTTGATCCTAACCAATGTAACTAACTAGCTTCATCAAAATAACATACTTCATAAACAAGATTATAGGCGTTTGACGATTAATTTAGAAGAAGGTGATGCTCGAGGAAATGATAGTAGCATTTCTCTAAGCATCTTCACGTCTTCATCAACATAAGCCCCGCCAAGATCAATTTGTAATTTCTTTAGCACAGGTGACTTGGCCATGATGAGTTTCACAAATTTCATCACACGAGCTAAGTTACTACTAATCAATCGTATGTCCATGATCTTAAGATGATCAAAGTTAAATTCTGAGTGGTGTTCGGGATCAAGAAAGTTGATGGAATCTTGTTTAACAGGCAACTTCTCAAGATCATCTATCTAATTAGAGAGCATGTTATAACCGCCAATAAAAGTATAAAGAACCACAGACATTATTAAAATAATAATAATAAAACTAGATACCTGAAACTCACATCTCTCCAACACCGGGGAGCTCCGAATAATACAAAGGACAGAAGAAATTTGTTTGATCATGCACACATCCAAAGACAAATATTTGAGATGTGCTAGTGAAATTAGAAGCTTATGTGGCATGTCACCTGCACACAAGTGCTTTAAACGTATACGAAGGTCAAAATTAGCAAACACCATATTCTTCCATTAATATTAACAAAATATTACCATCATATAATAATCTGTGATAACCAGTGACTGAATCAATGGCACACATTGTAAAAGATCAACAATTGTAAACTTGTCTCCTTCTGCTACAAAGTCAACACTTTCTGGAGCTCCAATCTACATTTAAATTCCTTTATAATATCATCATTAGTTAAAGGAACTTTATAAATGATTGCGTACCAAACTGATATGCTCAAGCAGCCGGCACTTGGAAAGGAACCGCTGAAGCATTTGAGCAGAAACCTCAACATTCCCAAGAGTCATTCTTTTCAGCCGACTAAATCTGTTCAAATCCAATGGTGGTTCAAAAGTACAATTTAGAAGATATATAACTTCTAGTCCTTGCAACGAAAAGAAAGAAACGGGAAGCTTGTAGAAGCTATCATCATCATCCTGATTAACGAAGATGAGTTGTTTCAATTTATTTCCCCTTGCAAGATAACTTATTATCTGGGCTAACACGGAATCCATATCAAGATAAGCAACCGACCAATTGAACTCCAGAATTTCGGGACCTATGTGTAATAACAAAACATGGAAGATGGCAGTGACAAGCTTATACTTCTCCAACTGTTTGCCACCAGAATTAGATGAATTTAGATTAACCGTAGTGTCCGTAAATTCTATTTTGGGCACGCTCCGCCAACAATATCGCCATTTCTTTGACAAAACGCTCGTTCTTAGTGCATCTCGGATTGGCATAATACTTAAAATACTTTCAATTATGTTTACAGGAAGGGTGCTGATAATATCCAAATCTAGGCATTGGGTTTCATCGCTTGTTGGGTCTTCATACTCCATAATGATACTGCTGCAAGGTATAATGCAAATCGAAAATCAAATAGTTTAAATCCTAATTTTCTTACTTGATAATATTAACACTTTTGATGGCCAAAGCTGTTAGGGATGGGCGTTTGGTACCAATAGCGATAGATTCGCTACGGTATCCGGTACCAACTTTTCTAGGAATTCGGTATTAGCACGGTACCATGCCGATCCCATCCCTAGGTTAGCATAAAAATTTGTAAACACTGTGCCTCAAAAATCTTTTTTTACCTGCTCACAAATCAGATTTAGAGCAAGCAATGGAAATACTTGAACTGAATTGATGTTCATACATTATTTTCTAATGAAAAACTGAATATGAATTTCGTACCTCTAGTCTAGGGTTTAGGCCAGAGTTGAAAAGAATAAAGCAAGCAATGAGGAATAAAGCGGACCGACCTTTTTTTTTTTTTTTTTTTGTTTTTATTTTATGGGTCATATGTTTTAATCGTGAAACATATGAATCTGTCAATTTGGGATACTTTAATTGTGAAACGATTATATGTTTTAAATAACTTCTAAACATGGCATATGCTATTAATTTTAAATAACTTGTAAAGGGGCGGTCCGATGCACGTATGGTGAATAGTCTAAGCAAGCAATGAGGTCTCGCTAATATAGTAATACTAGTTTTTATGTCCGGGGGATTGTTTAAATTTTTCGTTTTTAATATTGTGAAGTATTTTTTTGGATTTTAGTTTATTTATTGTAAGAAGTTAATAATAAACTTGAACCTATTTTGATTAATTAATGTTGGGTTGTGTTCATTTTTTAATGAAACGTTGAATAAAATATCTATTTAATTTTTATATTTATTCGTTTATGTTCCTCTGTTATAATTTGGATATTATTTTGTGAAACTTTTCATTTAAATTAAACTTAAAAGAAAAAGAATCGTGTAACTAAATCCATATTGAGAAATTAAATTAGGGTTTGATTACGGGGTTTGTTTTTACATTTTACGTTTCTATTATTTATATATTTTTTGTATTTTAATTTTATTTATTGTAAGGAAATCATATATTTAGGGTTTGATGATGAAAGAGTTTCACAAATAAATAAGATACTATAACATGTTTAAAAATTATCTGGGTTTGATGAAACTCATAACTGCTTATTCGTTTTTACTATAAAGTTGTTTCATAATTATAAATAATATTTTTTTTTAAAATCTCTATTTTATAGAATTTCAATATCAAATATTTGGTTAAATTAAGTTTTAATATAATGAGATGTTATAACTCGTTTAATGGCTGCCTTGGTTTGGTGAGACCCATAACAGTGAATTTGGGTCAAGTGCATGAGAAACCACATTTTACAAATAAAATAATCTGGTGACTTGAGAGAAAATAAGAAGGTTTTGTTTATATATATAAAGATGTGGTTTGAATTTGCTTTCGTGAAAAGACAAAAAATCACATAAGCGGAGCAATTCGTATACACTTTCTGAAAACAATTAAAATTACTTTCGATCCTTAAATCTAACCATGGAAATTAGCCAACATTGACAAAATAACAACCTTCGAAAGCAATTTTTGGCCTTTTGTTGTCCAATAACTAATTTCGCGAAAGTTGGCGTAGAAAGAAGAGTATGCAAGATAGATACTATGGGATGTAAACATACACACCACCATCTACCATATAAATACTAAGATTAATCCATACGCCTCCTAACACGTAATACATATACGTAGCTAGGTGCTACACGTGCCACAAAAATATAGGGGAGACGTTCACACTGTCACAAATGATGACACACCATCAATGCCATTGGCAGACCTATGTTATGGGTAAGGGGGCGGGCACCCACCTTAAATTTTTTTAGTGTTATTTGTATGTGAAAATCTCGATCGCCCCCCTTAAAATTAGTGTTAAGTTACAATGTCGCCCCTAAGAAAATAATTCCTGGATCCGTCACTGATCAACAGTGATATGCGTATATTACCCCATAGATAGGATGACACATCATCATATGTGTATTAATTGTGCATTGTATACAACAAATATAGTTGGTTCAATTAACACAAATCAATCTGGAGGAACATTGTTAGTACTTGAAATTGTTTTTGGTTTCATTCATTATCGTTTTACATGAGTTAGTTATACTATTTTAGTTTTTGTATCACCATGCTTAGTATGAGTATATGTGTAACCACAAGTCCAAAACCTCACCTAACAGTTGTCGTGATGAGTGTATCCATACAATCATGAGAATTTTATTTAATGAATAAAAGTTCAAAAATTCAATTGCCTATATCAAATGGTGCAGTCAAACCAGTTTTCCCAACAATCTGTAAGCCAAACCATTCATTACAATTTTAGTTTGTTCAAACTAACCGACCAGGAAAAAGTTAAAAACCAACCGTGAAACCAAATCGTTAATGGGTATGAATGGTTTCCGTCTTAAATCAAACCATGAACACCCCTAATGAAAATTCAAGGATCTCCTTTAACGCGTTAATGGGATACCGCCTTCAATTTTGGCCCCACAACTTTAAGCAACTCGTTTTGGAGTAACTCCCATAATTAGATGACTTGATTTTGGCGATGTGGGGTTTAACGTCCACAACACATAGCCTAACAAGGGTGCATTGTATACAACACATGTAGTTGATTTAATTAACATAATCGATCTTAAAGAACATTGTTAGTTGAAAGTGTTCGGTTTCATTAATTATCGGTTTACATGAATTATGGAGTAATATTTTTACTTTTATGTATCACCATACACGTCTCCAAAAAGAAAGATCATACATTAAAATATTATTTATTGGAAATTAGTTACAAAATGAACTAATGAAGTGGCTTACGAGTTGGACGATATCCAGTTTATAAAACAAACAGTATTATATTTTCAGATTGCATACCTTCAGACCACATCTTCAGTTGCAGATATTAAATCAGATGAAATCAGATTGCATACAATTTTTGTCTTAAAAAACAAACAACACCTTAGTGATTTACCTTTAAATGAAAGCCTAGACTTGTAACCAAGCATGAACAGATTTTTCATAAACATGAAACGAAATCATCAAAACACACACACACACACAATAGCCCTTGTAAGCAATATACAATGACAGTCCCTAATCATCATCTGAATCAGTTTCCGGGCGTTCAATGGTTAACTTTGCAGAAGGTGAAGCCCGTGGGAATGAGAGTAGTAGCATCATGTCTGTAAGTACCTTCAGTTCTTCATCAACAGAAACATTGGCATCAAGCTCAATACGTACTTTCTTTAGCACGGGTGACTTAGCCATGATGAGTTTCACAAATTCCATCTCAAGAGGTAAGTTGCTAAACGCATCTATCTCTAATATCTCAAGATGATCCAACTTCAAATCTGGGTGGTTTTTCGGATCAAAAAAGTTGGTGGGAGTTTGTCGAACATGCAACTTCCTATCACACATCTAATTAAAGAACATGTTAAAAAAGTCAATAAAAGTATAAGGAACCACTAGCATAATTCATAATGATAATAATAATAATAATAACAACAACAATAAAACAATTTACCGAAAAATAAATTTTCACCAACACAGGAGAGCTCCTGATGATACAAAGGGCAGAAGAAATCTCGTTTTGTTCCATCAAGCACACATCTAAATACAGTTCGTCAAGCTTGTCTAGTGAAGTTGGAAGCTTATGTGGCATGCCATCTACACACAAGTACTTGAATAGAAGATGGAAATTAAAATTAGCAAAACTAATATTATCACGTTAGATGTAATTAATCCTTAACCTAAATAACATAACCAACCTTCATATAATACTTTGAAATATCAATAGACTCAATCAAAGGCACACAGTGTAAAAGATCAACAAATGTCAACTTGTTTCCTCCTGCTGCAAAGTCAGATTCTGGCTGTCCAGTCTGCATTATAATATCTTTATATATAATAACATGAATCATTAACTGAGGGAACTTCATAAACGGTTGCTTACCAACTCGATATAGAAAAGCAGCGGGCACTTGGACAAGAACCGTTTAAGCATTTGAGCAGAAACTTCAACATTCCAAAAACTCACGCTTTCCAGCCGACGAAATCCATTAAATGTCAACGGTAGTTCAAAAGTACAGTTTTGGAGATCTATAAGTTCCAATCCTTCCAAAGAAAAGAAAGAAACGGGAAGCTTGTATAATCTCTTATTATCATTAATAAAGATAAGGTCTTTCACCTTATTTTCCATTGCAAGATAACTTAGTATCTGAGCAAACTCAAAATCCATATGAAGATAATCAATCGAACAGTTGAACTCTAGTGTAATAGGACCGTTGTGTAATAATGAAACATGGATAATGGCACTGAGAAGCGTATTATCCTTTAACCGCTTGGAACCAGACTCTGATGGTAACTTGACCATATCGTCCGTAAATACAAGTTTGGGCATGCTCCGCCAACAATGTTGCCACGTCTTTGACAAGATGCTCGTTCTCAATGCATCTTGGATTGGCATACAAATCAGAATAACTTCGATTATATGCAGAGGGAGTGTGCTGATTATATCAACACTTGTGCATTGAGTGTTCATCTTTTTACCTACTCCAAAAGGCTGTAAAGTAGAATACAACATACCAAAAAAAATATATATAATCCAAAAGTAATCTATAAAAATATATGTATTCAATAATTATAGATCAATACATATACAAGACTTTCTTTTCTAAACAGTGAAGATACAAAACGATATATGATAACAGTAAAATTGTACCTCCAAGGTCTAACTTTAAAAGTTAAAACTAGGGCTGAGAGTCGGTGATAAGTGATAACATAAGTATTTTACTTTGCAGTTTGAATATTAATTCCACTTGATGATTTGCTCCGGCCCACATACAAGACTGCCTTAGCCCAATGTTTATTTAAAATAAATAATAAAAAGCTCATTTGGTCATGTCAATTTAAATTTTAATTATAAATCATTAAAAACAAATTAATAAAATTTGTGAATTTTAAATAGTTTTTAGGAATTTTATATGAATTGAAATATTGTTTGTATTGAAAGTTAATCCTTAAACGAGTCTTCAAGAAAGTTAATGGGTGGTTTATTTGGAAGAAAGTGAAAGATGAAGGGGCCATTCGAAAGAGTTTATTTAATTATGATTTCGTTAATAGTTTGAATGTTTAGAATTATCTAGTCAAGAAAGTTAAGGGTTTGAGTATGATTAGAATGGTTTATTTTAATATAAATAGATGGTTAGGGGTATGTACTTTTGAAAAAAAATGTTGGTTAATTGTATGACGAGAGACTATTTTTCTGTTTTGAGTTAAATTAAATGATGATAAGGGATATAATTTTAGTTTTTGTAAAGGAGATTAGTAAATATTTTATAAATTTAAACAATTACAACGAATAAAGGTTATAATTTTTATTTTTCTTGGGATAGTTCCCCATGTTTCTAACCCGTCTACTAACAATAAATTGAAATTTTACTAAACAAAAACACAATTTGATAATTCCAAATAACCAAACATTTCTCAAAACCATAAGTCCATAACCATGTAACTCCCATTCACATATCTAGAAGTGCACAAATAGGGTATTTTTTAAACCTGAAACCGGGTAGGAACAGGTTCCGAGTATGGTTAACAAAATCAAACCGGGTCCGGGTAGGAACCTGTTCCAGGTATAGTCGGATATTTGACTGGTTCCTCCGGTTTTTTTTCGTGTTTTTGCTAGGAAATGAAATTGACAAACCACCCGAACCGATAGGACCAAATGCATTATAACTTAGCAACAACAGGATATATATGGAATTGACAAACCACCCGAATCAATAGAAACATATGCACTATCAGTTAGCAACAACTGTGAGATCATATGTAAACAAGGAAAATATGTCTGCCGCCTTTTAGGCCTTCATGAGTAATAAACACAAAACGCAATCATCACATCACATGCATAATAGTCCTCAAAAGCACTATCCGATGGCAATTATCCTTAATCCTAACCAAGAAAACTATCTAGAATCAAGAAAATAAGCATGTTTTGAGCGTTCAACAAATAACTTTGCAGACGGTGATGGTCGTGGACACGAGAGTAGTAGCAGCATGTCTCTAAGTATCTTTAGTTCTTCATCAACAGAAACATTGGCATCAAGCTCAATTAGTACCCACTTTAGAACATGTGACTTGGCCATGATGAGTTTCACAATACATATATAGGTATACATATATATTTACCCCCTGATGTTTTGCCGGTGCTAGATATAAATTGTTGATCAGTAAACGCTTATATATATATATATTCATTAGGTATAGATTGAATAATCAGATTTCTAAGTTAAATAATACATTTTGGTGGATTAGGTCAAGTCAAATGATCTATAATTGTTCCATTCCCAATGGTTCTAGCACACTTATGTATTCTCAATACATGTATCGGATCTTATGTCACACTATAACTTTCTAATTCGAGTCTTAACTATTTAGATATGAAAATTATTAATTAAATAAGAAAGTAAAAAAAAATGGCCCTAAAAATGGGGTTGTTACATTGTTGATCAAGACACATGCTATGATGCTGCAAACACAATAAGTTTAAAAATGAAAAGTAACAACCTAAGTTATAAAAAACACCACTTCAAAAAAAAAAAACTCAGTTTATAGATTATATAAACTGAGTTCAAAACAACATACAGCAAAAACATTAAGTTTTAACACGAAAAGCAAACAACCCAAACTACATCAAACAAACATAACATGTTCCAACCTGATGAATCCAAAGTTAGGATCGCCCAAACTTGATTTCTGCTCCAGCAGATGCACATCGATTACATAGCAAGTCTTTTAGCATCTTTACTTCATCGTTAACAGATATTTGGCTGTGAATCAAACTCTTACTTTCTTTAGCATAGATGACTTCGCCAAAATAAGCTTCAAAAAGTCCATTCCAGGCTTTGTGTTGCTGAATTTTGTAATCTCCAATTCATGGAGAAGATCCAACTTTACATACGAATAGTCTTGCAAGTCAAAAAGGTTCATGGCGGTTTGTGATATTGCTTCAGCCGGATTGTAGTTCATCTATAGAAAACAAATTGCTTAGAGAAAATAAAAACACGAGAATATCATAATTATTTAAGACCTACAAAACAGACGGTAGAGTCCAGTAAACGATCAAAACAGATTCTGACCATATTGAGTTCGGATCAAAGCAATTTTCCCTGATGTGTCATTCTAGAAAATAGAAAGGACACAAAATCGGATATATTGTAAAGTTTTACCTCCATTTTTAATTTCTTCATATTTGGTGAGCTTGTAACCAAAAGAAGAACAAAACGTAGCTCATTTGCTTTCTCAAATGAGAGTCCATGTAATGTAACAACTTTGAGATGGTCTAGCATGTTCGGAAGGCTCTGTGGGATCACACCTGAAGCAAAACACTTTAACCAAAAAACTAAGATCGATCAGCAAGAATAATACTATTTGGATCTATTGCATAAAACTTAGTCAGAAATTATGCTATCTCCTACCTTAACCGGACAACAATTCATTTCCAAATCCTCAATCAAAGGCAGAAACTTGAATAGCATAACAAGTTCAGAATACTCACTTCCCATAAAATGATTTTCCTCTCCAATCTGCAAAAAGTTATACGATAAGTACAATTTTTTGATTAGCACGTGTTAACATTGTTAATCTTAGTATCTTACCAACGTAAAGCTCTTGATCATAGGGCAACAGCTTATCAACGATACGAGCATTTTGCTGGTGATGCGGACATTATGAAAGCATAAGCTTGTTAGCCTTTCAAATCTAAAAATGGTTGGTTGAAGCTCAACAACACAGTTCTTGAGGGTTATATGTGTTAATCTCTTCAGCAAGAAGATAGAATTGGGTAACTTTTGAGCCGAATAACCCGACGAAATGCTAAGATTAAACTTCTCAACAGTAGCATCCTTTGAAAGATGTAGTATTATCTGGTCAATCTCACAACAGCTTGGTAGTTGAGAGACACAAAGAGAGAATTCTAACACTGGACCATGGTGTAGTAACAACACAGTATAGATAGCATGCATAAATTTACACTTCCAAGTTAATTGGCTATTTGTTTGATCCTTGCAGCATCCTGTCATCAAACTCAAGTTTCGGTAAGTTTACGCAACGGCGCCTCCAGTTCCGAGACAGAATGGTGGTTCTAAACACATCTCGTATTGGCATTAGAGTGAGGATAGTTTGTACTAGGCTTGAAGGCAGATTGCTGATTCTATCCGGATGTAAACATTTGGGTTCCATCCTACAACATATAGTTGATTAAGAAATGACATGCAAAGTCTATAAAATCATGCCTAAGTGCTTAAAATATTGTTGTAAACTACCAATCAAAGAGTCCTTAAATCAAATCAACAGAAAGTATAGTAGTTTAATTACCTTGGGTGTTCTTTGGTTCTTCTTTGGTTTCGTGAAGACGGACAACATAGGGAGGTGTGGCTGGCCATGTGCTTTTACCTTTCTACCTCTCCCACAAACACACACACACACACACATATATAATGAAGCGGTAATGGGGCTTTAAACCTCAATGGAGCTTTATGGAGTGGGGCTTCTAAGCCCCGTTTCTTATGTGGTGGTGACGTGGAGGGGCGACGAATCCCCTCCACAAATAATGGTCTTATAGGAAGCCCTAGGCCATTTACAAATGCCTAATTTCGGGTGATATGTGCAACTAGTAAAAGTGGACACTTACAAAAATGGCCTGACTATAAACAAGGGTTTTTTTTATTGGGTACATGATGATCATGATAACAGTGCTCGAGAGTTGGCACAATGCAATTATGTATATTATTGTTTATAGTTATATATAATTAGTTGTGTTATAATCTTGAGAGTGAATTTATAGCTATTGTAGTTCGTATGTTGTGAATTTGAATTTTTGCTACGATTTAAAGTAGGTAACTTATTTGACCACAGCCCATTCTAAACTTACCCAATTTTTGCTCCTATTGAAGACATATATATGAGATGTTAAATACGAATGTGGATTCATATTTATGGTTTGTTGCCAATAATTTTTATGTTAGTATTTTATATGTTGTGTACTTGTATTTTGTAACTAGTTTCGCCAATAATGTATTGTTTTAACATTAGCCACTAATGTATGTGATAAGCATCCAACAAGGAGTCAAAATCACGAGCAGTCAAAGTCAAGGGTTGATATTAGGGGAGTCAAATTCAAGAGTCATTTTATGGTTAAAACTCCTGATGACCTTTATAGCATAAATAAAGCTAGATACTTGTTTATTTAAAATATTGCCTAAGTTGCCAAAATTATTCAATTATATTGGTATTTGGAGAATAGCCCATTGCGAATAGGGCCTCTTATCATATTGTTTTTATTGAATTAAGGTCGTCTGATTTTTTTGGTTCCTATCATAGGTTCCAATGCCAGAAATTCGAATAAAAGATTATTTAGACACACTTAAACCATAGAGAAGATGCTATTGTGACGCAATTAGAGACCATTATTTTAAAGCTCGATTAGATTCTCCGAAAATCTTGAAGGATGATATTGCGGTGATTTAGAGGGCTTGGTTTGATGACAAGGAACCTCAGGGATGAACCTCAAGGTCCTCCCGGTGAGTCCTAGTGATGACATCATTATATTTTGAGCATGTTTTGGGTGTTGTGCAGTTGGCACAAGGACCAATCTGGAGTCTTAAAATCAAAACGAAAACTTTGTACTCCCCCATCCCATTACAAGTGCCATGGTTTGAAAAACACAAAGTTTTAGGTGGATTGAATAATTATTATTTTTTTCTTACTAAATGACAATAATACCCTTGAAAAATGGGTCCATCAATATTGTTTATTAATGTTAGTTATGTGTTTTCAATGGTAAATTTGGAAATTGATTAATAAATTTTAAAAGCAAACATTTATAATGGGACAAACATAAAAAGAAATATGGACACTTATAATGATACGGAGAGAGTATTAAATTGAGAGAATCATAAGTATTTATAACAATAGCGTTCATCTTTGACCACAACAAAGGATTTTTGGGTTTTTTTTCTCATAACAAATAGCTAGAAGTTCTCTGGCTATAAAAAGTTCCAGTTCAAAAGATGAAATTGATAACAAAAAAAATGATTTATCATTCAGCAACAACGTTGAGATTATAGGTAAATAGTTGGTGTTTGCATAATTTATAGTAGTATACAGGAAAACTATGTCTATGCCTTTTAGGCCTTCATGATTCAAAACCAAGATGATTTAAGTGATTTATCTTAAATGAAAGATTCAGAATCGTTACATAGCAAAAAACACAAAACAAAATCATTAAAGCACATACATATATAATATCACTTAAAAGGACCATACAATGGTTAACTTCGCTGAAGGTGATGCCCGTGGACTTGAGAGTAGTACAAAATCTCTAAGAATCTTCAGTTCTTCATCAACAGAAACATTGGAGTCAAGCACAATACGCACCTTCTCTAACTCAGGTGACTTGGCCATCATGAGTTTCACAAATTCCATCTCAAGAGGTGAATTGCTAAACTTTCGAATCTCCAATATCTCAAGACAATCCAATTCTAAATCTAAGTGGTTTTGTGGATCGAAAAAATTGGTGGGAGTTGGCTGTACAGGCAGCTTCTCGTTGTCATACATCTAAATACAAAACATGTTAAAAATGTCAATACAAGTATAAAGAGCCGCTAACATAAATATAGATATTGCCATTTACCGTAAAACTAATTAACACCAACCCAGAGGAGCTCCTGATGATACAAAGAGCATATGATATCTCGTTTTGTTCCATCAAGCAGACATCCAAACAAAGATATTCAAGATCGTCTAGTGAAGTTGGAAGCTTATGTAGCATGACACCTGCACATAAGTACTTTAACAAAATAACAAAACCAAGATTAGCAAACACAATATTTTAACATCAATCTTTAACCTACTCATTACCTACCTTCATATGATACTTTGAGATGTCCAAAATCCTTATCAAAGGAACACACTGAAAAAGATCAACAAACGTAAATTTGTTTCCTCCTGCTACAAAGTCAATGTTTTTTTTGATATCCAACCTGTATTGTAATACAAAATAAATACCCTTATGGATAATAACATAATTATATGAAAACGCTTACCAATTTGATACGATGAAGCAGCGGACAATTGGAGAAGAAGCCTTGAAGCATTTTAGCAGAAACCTCAACAAACACAAATGAGATGCACTTCAAATAACTAAATCTGTTAAATGGTTGTGGTGGTTCAAACGTGCAATTTTGGATATATATCCGTTCTAATCCTTGCAAGGAAAAGAAAGAAACGGGAAGCTTGTAGAAACTGTTAACATTAAGGAAAGACAAGTGGGTCACAGTATTTCCCTTTGCAAGATAACTCATTATCTGAGTAAACTCAGGTTCCATATGAAAATGATCAATCTTACAGTCAAACTCTAGTAATGTGGGACCGTTGTGTAGCATCAAAACATGAAAACTGGCATTAGCAAGCTTATATTTCGAAGGTTCTCTAACCATGACTTCTGTAAATACAAGTTTAGGCATGCTACGCCAGCTATACCGCCATTCCTTTGACAAAATGCTCGTTCTCAATGCATCTCGGATAGGCATAAGACTCAAAATTCTTCCAGCTATACTTGAAGGAAGGGTGCTAATATCCCTACTTTGGCAACAAATATTCTTCTTTCGGGTTTTCATACTCACACGGCTGTAAAGTTGTTAAAAAAAGTATTAATAATAATTACTTGTTTTAAGTACGGTTTTGTCATTCAAAATAGGGTGGTGACGAAGCTTGTTGTCCGCTTACTTTTCTCTGTATTGTAATCGGATCCTTTTAAGAAACAATATATTACTTAAAAACATACACACAAACAACTATAAAATATATAAATAGTAACAATAAAAATTGTATCCGAGTCACGAATTTGTCTTTGAATACCAAAGTGCACAAATTAGGATGGAAAAAACACCACAAGATTAACTCATTATCAATACATGAACCCACCACAAACATGAAATTCAGAAATCAAACATTTAAAAACAATAACTTCATATTGTTACATTTTGATATTCATTTGAAAGCAAACGAAATGATAACAGCAAACCTGGTGTTTTGAAGGGACGAATGAAAGAATTTGAGAGTGATACTTGAGCCGAAGGTTTTATAACCTTTTAAACTAGCTTTTATAATCTTGATTCTATGGAG
Organism: Bidens hawaiensis; assembly: GCF_021521415.1. Lineage (NCBI taxonomy): Eukaryota > Viridiplantae > Streptophyta > Magnoliopsida > Asterales > Asteraceae > Bidens > Bidens hawaiensis. The sequence goes on along the minus strand of NW_027506335.1, from coordinate 16,590 downwards.
AGATTGGACTGGTGGACAGGAAAACGGATGGTCATAAGAATGGAATTTGGAACTTGGAAAGAAGTGAACATTATTATTATTATTATTATTATTATTATCGAATTAAATATTTCTGCTTGAATTGGAAACGAAGGGCCATATAAGGGTAACTTCGGCTGAACCTATTATTTATTTATATATGTTTATACATTATATAATACACATATAATTAATTTATTGGTAATGTTGAATATATGTATTTAAGCAATTGGTTTGTTTAACCTTACACGGCTAATAATACTTAGGTATATTAATATCTTCGGACTAGATATAATTTTTTAAATGAACTCTAATTAATTTAAATAGGTTCGAGTTCGTTTAAGCTCGATTTTATTTGAGCTTTTTACAAACCAATCGTATAATCTCATATAGTTTATGAACACCAGAAATATATACCCTAGTTTAAAGTCTCATACAACTATACAAGCGTAATTTCTCGCAATATTTCTAATTGGAAAATGTTAATAACAAACTTTTGAAATATATATATATATATATATATATATATATATATATATATATATATAGTATACAGGGAATTTTGTTGTGAAAAGTTTTATTATAGAAAAAACAGTAAAAACTTGAAGATATTAAAATTGAAAAATTCGTATTTATGAAAGGATTGGTATACCATATGACATTTTTATGTGTATTGCTGAATATTGATGATCACCACAAGTTATTCAAATAATTTTAACTCACTTTTATAATACCATTTTCACTTTAAGAATTTTTATGATCACCACAAGTTATTTGTTCTGAGCTTAAGACCATGTGTAGTGGAAGAGTTATGGGTAAAGTTATGGCCTATAACTCTCCCTTACACCGCCCCCCTCAAAGTTATGAGGTAAAGTTATAGGTTCAAAGTTATGTACATAACGCGCATGGAAGGAAAAAAAATAATAAAATAATAAAGTTACGGCTTTATGGAGACTTTATGACTACACTCTATTTTTGTATAAAACCATAACTATGACTGGGCGCCACGTATCGCATAATGCCTGAGGGTGGGACTTTATGACTACACATGGTCTAAGATCATATGTAGTGGATGGAGCCCCTTTATGGATGTTGTGCGACATGTGTCGTCACATTAGCATATGAGTTTTTTTGGCAAAAAGGTGTGTAATTGATGGAACCCCAACAATCATTACCTTATTATTATTTTATAATTATTATTATCAAAAACAATAACATATAAAAAACCCACAAATCAAAACCAACTCTCCCCCCCTTTCATGGCGCCCATAGCGCACCGGCAGTGTTCGCGGCGCTATACGACGCTACGAGGGTGGGAACCCCCACTGCATATGTTCTTAAAGTTTTAAAGAACACTTTCTACAAGGAAAGGAAATCGAAGCAAAAAAGAAAAGAAGAGAAAATGCAATTTAAAGTTACTTTATCAAATCAGATAAACTTTTATATTAATCTTAGTCTTTGAAAGACAAAAAATGCAATTTTTATGTCGTAAATTGCTAGGATTCTTTTGCTTGTGATAAACCACTCGAAGCAATAGGAACACATTCAAATACATTATCAACTAGCATCAACTGTGAGATCGAAGGTGAATAGTTGTTGGTGTTTAATTAAGAAACCATGACACGGAATTAATATGTTAATAGTGGCTTAATAGGTAATAGTAACTTTTTAAAAAATACAGAAAGTTTATGAACACTTGAAATTCTGAATTATTAACTTTTTATAATAATTAACGTTAAAAAAAACACTTTTCCGCCTAGAGGCCTTTGACGCTGTGGGTGATGCCGATGTTATGAAAGGATAACCCAAATCGACCTATTTATAAGTAAATAGATCAAAGTTGCTACCTTAAAGTCTAGAGATGTTAATTACATTTTGTTTCTGCAACAAAACGTTGCAGTGCATTGATTCTTACAAAACAATTTTAACACAACCAATAATTTTTTGCGCGCTATTATTTTCTTCCAATGAACCACTTGATTATAGTGGATAGCTTTCCTCTTTTACCACAACCGAAGAAATTAGGCCTATTGCCTTTTAGACCTTCATAATTCAAAACCAAGATGAGAATTTTAGTGATTTACCTTAAAATGGAAGCTTCAGACTTGCTACAAAGCATCAACTCAAATTTCATAAAAACAAAACAAAACAAAACAAAATCATCAAGCTTAATAGTCCTTGAAAGCATTATACGATGACGTACATTCCCAAATCCTCATTACCAAGATAATTAACTAGCACGCATCATCAAAATCACAAACTTTTGGGCGTACAATGCCTGTGAAAACGGGAGTCGTACCAATTTTTAAGCATCTTCATCAGTTCTGCATCAACATAAACATTTGGACTAATCTCAATTATCCGTGCCTTCTTTAGCACATTTGACTTGACCATTATAAGTTTCACAAATTTCATCTGATGAGGTGAGTTTTTGAACTTTTCTACCACCAATATTGTATAAAGATGATCTAACTTCCAATTTGGGTAGATTTCTGGATTAAGAAAGCTGATGGGGATTCTTTGAACAGGCCGGCAACGTCACATAATTATACATCTAATACAAAACACACAAAAATTATCAATAGAAGTATAAACAGCCACTGCCGTAAATAATTTACCTTAAAAGTAATTCTCTCCAATAAAGGGGAGCTCCTGATGATACAAAGGACATAATCTATCTGGTCTTGTACCGTTAAGCACACTTTCTAAGACAGATAACTGAGATAGACTAGTGGGTTCAATTCATGTATGGTTGGTTAAACAAATATGCTCAAGCTCGGCGCTTGGAGATTGTATAAATGGATTGGGCAACTTGTCAATGTACACTAGGTACGTATGAAACATGTCACTATTAATAGTACCTGTAAAACCTTCTTTCGGTGGGGTTGACACAGAAACATTTAATTTTTGTTCATTTGGTGATACAAATAGTCACTTTCAAATAGTTTGGCGCATTAATTTGGCTCATTTATCTTTGAGCTAAATCTTCAGGTTTAGATGGAATTGACAAACCACTTGAAGTAGTAGGAACAAATGCATTATGGATTAGCAAAAACGGTGAGATGTAGGTAATTAAACAGTCCTTAAAAGCACTATACACAAAATTATTCAAATCCACGATGATTATTTTAGTAATATGCCTAACATGACAACTCCAGACTTGATAAAAAGCATAAACTCAAAGTTCATAAACACAAAACCAAATAATTAAAACGCATACATAATAGTCCTTAAAAGCACTATGAGATGACAATCGATAATCCAACCAAGAAAACTAACTAGTTGCAAAAGTTTATGGGCGTTCAATAGTTAACTTTGCAAAAGGGGATGCCCGCGGAAATGGGAGTAATACCAAATCTCTAAGCATCTTTAGTTCTTCATCAATAGAAACATTCTCATCGAGCCAAATCCTTGTTTTCTTTAGCACAAGTGACTTAGCCATGATGAGCTTCACAAATTCCATCTGAAGAGGTAAGTTGCTAAACTTAACCATAACCAATCTCTCAAGATGATCCAACTTCAAATCTGGGTAGTCTTCTAGATTAAGAAAGTTGATGGGGGTATGTCGAACCAGTAACCTCACATTATCATACATCTGATTACAAAACATGTTAAAGATGTCAATAGAAGTATAAACAGCCATTAACATAAATAAATACTAATAAAACTATTACCATAATAACGATTTTCTCCAATAAAGGGGAACTCCTGATCAAACAAAGGACAGAGGAAATCTGGTTTTGTTCCATCAAGCACACTTCTAAATCTAGACGTCTGAGATAGACTAGCGAAGTTGGAAGCTTATGTGGCATTCCACCTACACACAAGTGCTTTAACAAAATAACGAAGCCAACATTAGCAAACACAATATTCTTACATCAAATGCAGTCGAACGTTAACCTAAATACTACCAACCTTCATATAATACTGATAGATCTCCAAAGTCTGAATCAAAGGAACACATTGTAGAAGATCAGCAAATGAAAATTTGTTTCCTACTGGTACAAAGTCATGAATGCTTTCTTGAGAATCTTCATCCTGCATTAAAATACCAAATATATATAGTCATGTATAATAACCGAAGGAGCTTTATATATATATTTGGACCATACCAAACTGATATACTCAAGCAGCGGGCAATTGGAGAGGAACCTTTGAAGCATTTTAGCAGAAACCTTAACAGACACAAACGTGATGCTCTTCAAACAACTAAATTTGTTAAACAGTAGTGGTGGTTCAAATGCACAATCTTGGAGATGTATACTTTCTAGTCCTTGCAATGAAAAGAAAGAAGGGGAAAGCTTGTAGAAGCTTTCACCATTCAAGAAGGTAAAATCTTTCACACAATTTATCTTCGCAAGGTAACTTATTATCTGTGCAAACTCAGATTGCATATCATCATCGCCAACCGAAATGTTGAACTCTACTATTGTGAGACCGTTGTGTAGCAGCAATACCTGGAACATGGCATTGGCAATCTTATATCTGAACAACCGCTCGCACACACAATTAGATGGTATTTCAACCATATCGTTTGCAAACTTAAGTTTAGGCATGTCGTGCCAACTGTACCACCATTTCTTTGACAAAACGCTCGTTCTCACTGCATCTTGAAGTGGCATAAGACTTAGAATACTTCCAATCATGTTTTGAGGAAGGGTGCTAATGATATCTGAATTTATGCATTGTGTTCTTTTACCACCACCTGTTGGATTTTCATGCTCCATAATGCTACTGCTGCAGGGCAGAATGCAAAACAAAATCAAAACACTTAATGATTCAAAAATCTTTCTTCTTTAGACTCCGAAATTAGATTTACTGCAAACAACGGAAAATAAAAAAATTGATAAAAGTAATGCCAAATGTATAATTTTGACAAGTAGGGATCAACAAACATCAAAATCAAGTAGTAATACACCATCGCTTAATATATTCTAACCTAATTCATTTTTATCATTACGAACTAAACATATCCGAACTTGCACAATTATACATTTTTATCATTAAGAACGAAAGGTTAAGTAAATCAAATCAAATATACATAATTGTATCAAATTCTGGATATTTTTAAGAAACAGCATTAATAGTGGCAACGAAGTCATCTATCCAGCGATTTAAAAAATTGTTTACGTACTGGCTCGTCTTAGATCCTTTCTTGCAACCTGATTTGAAACTTCATCATCAACTGTTATATGAAGCTGAATTTGAGACAGCTTGCAATCAGATCCGGGGCTTGCCGAAATGAGACTTCGGCCTTTTGAAAGATGTAAAATGCTTCAGAAACTGAATTTAACTTTTTAAACCCTAGTGGTGCCTTTCTCAACATGTAGGGTTTGAGTCCAGTGTAGTCACTGGTGTAATATTATGAGTAATTTTATTGTTGTTAATTACAAAACTATTTAAACCCATGAAGTGATGCCTATAACAAAACAATTTGAATACATCTGAAAGAAAGACTGAATTCGAATTACCTCTAATCTAGGGTTTCATTGTCGACTGTATCATCAAGCTGAATTTGAGACAGTTTGCATTCAGATCTGGGGTTTCCCGACTGTGTCGGCTAAAATTTCGTTTGGAAAGATGTGAAATGCTTTGGAAAATGAGTTTAACTATTTAAAGTAACCCTAGGGGCCGGGGCTATTTTCAACAGGTAGGGTTCGAGTCAAGTGTAGTCAATGGTGTTACAAAATTATAAATAAAAAAAAACTATTTAAACCCATGGAGTAGACCCATGTGTTCATCTTAAACTTTTGTGGAACTTTAGATTTGGTGCACAATCACATTTTAATACCAAATGTATTATTATGCAAAATAAAAAAAAAGTTGGATCACTGAGCCAACTAGATAAATAAGGAGAGAAATTGTTGCAACTCAACTCTGCACGAGTAGAAATTTGGAGAATCAGGTTGCACTAGGATGGAGAAATGGATCGTCTTGAGTCGTTTATACAAAACAAAATATCATTAGTCTTGTCACAGAAGACCGTGGGTGCATTGCCATGACGAACTTCTAGTGTGAGAATCAGTATTTGTGAAAGAAGATATTTAAAGTTAAAAGAAACAAATAGGATTTTGGTCTATGCTTTAATTGGAAGGAGAAATGGATCATGCTAGGTCATTCATACCAAATATAAATTTATCGTGAGTCTTGAGCAGGAGGACCACGAGGCTCGTGCCATCCAGCATGAGAATCAGTACATATAAGAAGATGATTTAAGTTAATATTAATGAACAAGATTTAGGTGATTGAAGGAAAATTGAATGTTCTTTCCGTTGGGGAATAGAGCTTATAAACCCGAAAATGGATTGTAGCTTTTAATGTTATTCATTATGGCGTTTTGTGGCCACTCATGGTGCTTTATATATAACATGTCGGGAACACTTATGGTTATGTGTCTTGCCCAAAACGATTAATCATTGGTAATTATGTAACTAGTGGACTTGCACTAAATGTTCCGCAGCTTAGACATGGTTTAAATTGATTTTTTTTGTAGGTGCTTTGTTCAACGGATTAATATCGCTTGGACATGGTTAAATATATAGTTATCTTTGCATTAAGTTTGTCGTGATTGCCTTGACATGCTTTATTAACTGTGAGCCTTATTGACGATTAGACATTTCTGTTATGTTCAATCAGAAGTTCTCCGGTTGAGTTGTAACATCAACAAATGTAAACTTGTTTTGTTTTGTTGCAACGTCAAAGTTTTTTGATATCCATTCTGCATTAAATACCATATATGTGCCTCTAAAATTATATAATGATAAATAGAAGGAGCTTCACAAATGGTTAGTTTATATGCATGGATCTTACCAAAAAGGGTTCATCGAGTAGCAGACAACTGGAGAGGAACCGATGAAGCATTTTAGCAGAAAACTTTGTAGGTCCCGTGACCGGATCAAACAATACAACAAACTAAGAACTAGTTGTCTTGGATCAACCTCTCTACTAGTTGGCGGAAATAACTAGTAAGGACCGAGATCTCGGATCTCGTGGTGTGTGTGTTAGGGCCGAAAGTAAGGAGAGGGTGAGGGAGGAGGAGAGAGTTTAGTGTTTAGATACTTAGGTTTTGCAAAAGGTTACTTGAGTATGGTTTTACACACACAATATATAGTGTGTGTAATCCATACTCTATTTTCATAAACAAATACCCAATGGGCTCCAATTACACAAGGCCTCGGGTCCAATACATACAAACGTAAACAAGCATAAACGTAAACTAAGAAGTTACAAATACGAAAGACTATTAAACAAAACCGGGCCTTACAAACTTAACATTCGTAAACAATATCCTCCTCAACCTACTAAATCCACCAAATGTTAATGGAGGTTCAAAAGCACAATTTTGAAGATGTATGTGTTTTAATCCTTTTAACTGAAAAGAAAGAAAGGTAGGATGTAGTAGCCATCTTGTAGGTCTCCTAATAACCGGGTCTAATATAACGAACGAATTTGTTCATGATAAACGATTGAGATGGGGGCGGTGAAATCAAACGATCAAACATATAATGTAAAGATAATATGAATAGTGAATGATTATGTAATTGGTTAAAAGATTCATAATATTAAAGAACCGATCCCACCCATGGTAGGCTCCTCTTGGGTGATTAATTACACCATAAAAAACACACACATAAAGACAACAAATGTTCCCTATTTATAGCTAAACACAAATATTCTAGAAGTTCTTTCCGTTGATGATAAATGTGTGCACCAAAGCTCTCGTTTCGAATCTGGAATTCTCGACAAATTTAAGTGAATGATTGACAAAAGTATATTTAACGGCTTTCGCCACAGATATCACAAGTCACAACTTTCGGCCTTACAATCACCTCATTGACTTATGATATAAAATAAAGCCTCTTTGTTTCAATTTACCCCCTAAAGGTATGACCCACCTAATATTACTTAATATTATTCATGAAGGAGTTCTCGCTTCTTTATCCATTCTCTCATATCTTAAGTTATATAGGCATGAGATGAGCTCGAATATCCACAAATCGATTTCGCATTATCGGATTCAACGATCAAATGACAAAACTTATTATTTCCTTTTCAAATTCAAATCCAATTTGTTTGAAGTTCACCGCACAGATGCAACTTCCTGAATGTCTTGGAAAAAAATATAAATAATAAGTTTTGAACACTCGATCAAACTACGACAAAAAACCCGATAAATTGACTTATTTTGGTCAACCCGAAAAATAACCAATTCTCAGCCAAAAATCTTCCACATAATCTGTCCAAATAAACAATTTCAGTTTTCATATGATAGCTTAAGTTGAAGTTGAAACATGAACCAGCCAAAGAAAACATGCATCAATCCAACTCTTAGCTAAAACCTCAGCCAAAGTAGGTTAGAAGCAGGCCAGCCCACAAAAAACTAGAACAAAAAATATCCCGGAGACTTGAAGACCCAAACCCTAGCATCATTCTATCGGCCGTCATCCATTTTGACCTTGCCGGAAACCGATCGCTGATGACATCACCGCCGTCCGCCACATCACGGAACATCCATCATCCAACACAAGCCCACCACCACACATAGTAAATAAAACCCTAACGACCACACAATTAAAACTCAACACACCAAACATAAACAGTTAACATTCAGATCTAGAGTTGACCACAGCAGTCACCACCACCCTCCGCCGGAAAGCCAACATCACCCTCTTTAAAACCACTGAAAATTTAGATATACAAACACAAGATGAATTTCGAGCATCTTTATTTCCCCAGATTTTCAAACTTTATTTCCAAAACTTCAACGTATCTTCAAAAACTTTAAGAAATTAATGTCTCGGTTCAGGTAATTGCGGAATTATAACATGAATATCAAGAACAAAGGTGAGTTAATTGATTCGGCCCGCTTTGATACCGATTATAGGTCTCCTGATAACCGGATCTAACATAACGAACGGATTTGTTCATACTAAACGATTGAGACGAGTGCGATGAAATCAAACGATCGAACATATAATGTAAAGATAATATGAATTGTGAATGATTCCGTAATCGGTGTAAAAGATTCATAATATTTTAAATGGGCTTTTACCGTACAAAATAAGCGTACTGAGTACGTAATACACAGACTATAAGCAAATTGAAAGAAATACACAATCCTAATAATAATATAAAATTTTAGCCCTACATTTATCCACTATAATCCAATGGAATTTGAAAACAAAGATATCTTGAATTGAAAATTATTTCAATTCAAATACTTCTTCTGTCCCATTATAAGTGCCCACATCTCCTTTTTTATTTGTCATGTTACAAGTGTCCACTTTCAAAATTTATTAGCCAATTTTCAAGTTTACACTTAAACACACAACTAACATTAATAAACAATATTGATGGACCCACTTTTCAAAGGCATTATTGACATTTGGTAAGAAAAAAAAGTAATCATTCAATCCATCTTAAACTTTGTGTTTTTCAAACATGGACATTTATAATGGGACGAAGGGAGTAAAAATTGTGTTGCAGAATGATCTATAAAACAAATGATACAATTTCATTCCTCATCTAAATTAGGAGTGCTTCTAAAGTCCGCTTCTACCCCGTACTACGAGTGAAAGATAAAATTTAATGACTACCATTAGCAGCCCAAGCAAGACTTATTATATCCATGTGAATTATGTTTCTTATCTTTATGATAGAATTATTCCATTATTGCTCACTAATAATAGGAGAATGAATGGTCTAGAGTCAAAAAGGAATTCTGACCGAACACTATTAACCAATAAAAAAAGTCCATTTCAAAAAACTTTTTATGATTAATAATCGAGAAATACTAAACACAAGTAAAATAACAAATCACACTACAAAGGAATGTTACTAATGGAACATCTAGTAATGAAATAAGAGAGCACAATCCTTTTTTTTTCTTGCCGTTTTAAGTAAAAATAGGTCAATCGCTATCTATTACAAACTTTTATCCTATTTGATCTAATCCGTACCCTTTCTGATTGTAAAGGAGTTAGAAGATAGTATATTATACTTTTGACGAGGGGGTTAACAAAAAGAATCATTTTTTTTCACGTTTTTTTCTATAAATTATCCATCTTAATCTAATAGTGATTTTAATCTAATAGTGATTAAATGCCTTAGAGATTTTCGTGAGTCTATATATGTAGATTACAGTATAAAAATAGAAATAACTTCCCCCAACTGGTAGTTATATCAATACCAAATAAGTAGACATTACATTAGTATTGGAAAGGAATCGGGAAGTCTTGCTTCAACCATTAAAATAAAATCTTTCTGTTCATTTTGGATTCAAAGATTTCCAGTTTCCAATCTTTTACAAAATCCGCATAACGGATGTTTAAAATCAACCAAGTATTAACAGCCCCCTTATTCTGTTCTGGCGGGCTAAAATTAGGTTGAGTTATATCATCATAACAGAGTAAGAGATTTCAAATTGTTTGTTGATGAGGCGGCACCCGGACAGTCCCCGCCTTACCACTCGGCCATGCCGGCAAAATGATCCACAATAGGAATTTTTTTACCTTTTTTGTTAGATTATCCAATTTTAGTTTATTGTACTTACAACCCCTTTTAAATTCTTTTTTTTTAACTATAATTATCAAAATTAGAAAAGAAACCTCATTTCCCCTTTTGATTGTCTCTTATTGTATAGTATCTCAAAACACACAATGCCAAAAAGCTTCCCCTCACTTTTCTATCGAAATATAAAATTTATATATTCACACAAAAAAATCTGAATTTTTGCATAAACGGAATATTCGTTGACTGAGAATTCGTAATGATTCTTGGATTTGAATTTAAAATTTGGTTTGCCAAACGACATAAGAAAATACAAATTGATATATATTTGATTTATTCTTTTAAATAGAAAAATCCTTCTCAATTTCCATTATAACATAAATGATAAGTATATGTAGACCCTATAATGGAAATTGCTACACGGATACTAATTGACTATTTAGAGTATGTTGCCTATAAATATAAAAATAAAGGGATTTTATTGTAACAAAAAACGGCCCGGTGGGTATTGGCCGGCCAAACAAAAAACGCACTTTGAATAAAATAAAACAAGGTCTTCTTTTTATCAGTCTATTAATTTGATCTTTCGTGCGTCTAAATGGAATTGCTAATTCTATAATAACGATAAATAATGTGGAAGAAATACTTAATTTAATCCTTAGTTGATGTCTAATGTAACAAAGTAATTATCTTTTTCAGTTGGGAGTGATGGCTAAGTGGACGAAAGTGGTGGATTGCTAATACGTTGTACGAGTTATTCGTGCCAAGGGTTTGAATCCCTCTCTTTCCATTTCCACTGATGACTTTCTATATTTTTCTAGTTTAAGTGTGTGGAATAACTAATAGAAAATAAAAATATAAAGAAAATTATGAAATAAAGCCAGAAAACAATTTACTCTTCACATCCTAGATCATTGGTAGGAATCCAAAGATGAAGAGAGAAACAAAGAATATTACTATTGTGTAAACGAAAAGTTTGAGAGTAAGTATTACACAGCCTCCAAGATCATTTTTTAATAAAAAAGAGAGAAAAGAAAATATAATAGATCCTCCGTTTTATATCACATATCTTATTTCGACACCAATAAATGAATTCTATAATAGTAAAAAAATGTAGATCCTCTATTTTTATATCCATATCTTATTTCGACACCTAGAAATGAATTCTAAAATAGTAAAAAATGTTCAGAAATTTAAATGAACTTGTTAGGTTGAAATTTTAAAATAGAGTCTTTGATTACCAGAAACGCACATACTCGGTCGTTTTCGTTCATCCCATGTGAATTATGTCCCTTATCTCTATGATAGAATTATTCCATTATTGCTCACTAATAATAGTAGAATGAACGGTCCAGAGTCAAAAAGGGATTTTGGCCGAACACTATTGATGAACCAATCAAAAAAATCCATTTCAAAAATTTCTATATGATTTATAATCGGGAAAGACTAAACACAAGTAAAATAAAAAATCAAAACTACAAAGGAATGTTACCAATGGAACATCTAGTAATAAAATAAGAGGGCACATTCCTTTTTTTCTTGCCCTTCAAAGTAAAAATAGATCAATTGCTATCTATTACAAACTTGTTCCTATTTGATCTAATACGTACCCTTTCCCGATTGTCTCTCTGAAGGAGTTGGGAGATAGTATATTATACATTTGACGAGGGGTTAAAAAAAGAATCATTTTGTCACGTTTTTTTCTATAAATTATCCATCTCAATCTAATAGTGATTGAATGCCTGAACACTCAGAGATTCTCGCGAGTCTATATATGTAGATTACAGTATAGAAATAGAAAGAACTTCCCCCAACCAGTAGTTAAATTATCTCCAATCAAGACCCAATAAGTAGACATTACAATTAGTATCGAAACGCAGCGAAACAAACACCGTGCGTTTTCGGTTTCCTAGATTAATATCGAGTTCATCGATCCTCATCGGGGAAAATAAATGGTATCAGAGGTTTCGGTGCTCGATTCTACGTCTAATCACTTAATCTTGCGCTTAATCGTTACGGTTCGATTTTGATTCTAAATGTCCGTGTTCTTCGAAATTGAATTTCGGTTGATTCAGATCAAAATCGGTTAATGATTAACGTATAGGATTGTTTCGAAGTGATATACGATCGATTTCATGTTCAAATCTGAGTTTAATTTGATGTTTGATGATGATTTTGAATTTTCCGGCCATAACCGTTATTCCGGTTGCCTAACTATTTTTTCCGGCAATCTTCGGTTTTTCGGCCACCATAACACGATGACGTCATGGATGCCATGCTTATTGTTATGAGTTCTCTAGTATGAACATGTTGGATTTAATGGTCGGTTCGGGTCAAGTCAACCCAGACTGACCCGAATGTGACCCGGACTGAGTTACACCGGAGGTAACGAAATATAAACCCACTTAAACGTTAACGTTAACCGGGCCCGACACAATCACATAATATGATAAGTTGGTGGATTAGGCTTTGTTTTGGTGTATGGGCTTAAAGCCCATTGGGTTTAAAATGTTTAAACCCTAATTATATTTACTATATATATAATAAGATAATATTATTATAAAAAAACCTATCTTATTCACTAGAAACCCTAGCCATCAACTTAACAATTCCGGCAGCCGCCACCTCCGGGCCACCGGACCTCTGGCCGCCGTAAACTCATCACCACAGCCGTCCTTGATCACGAGAATCACTACCCACGAGTTGTTGATATCTCTTTTAGGTTCAGCCGCAAGTTGTAGCCCGATTCCGGCGAATCCCGTTTTTCCGGCGAAGCTATTCCGGCGACCTATTGGGACTGCAAGCTGCTGCCATCGTTCACTACTATCCTCCGACCTCTATTGCCGCCGGATCTGTGTTGTGTCACCTTCAGCGCTGCCACATAACCTGCCGGAACATCCGCCGCCGCCTTACGCCGCCGCCGTCGGATCTTTTGTCGGTTCTTGGATTGTGTCATATCTAGCTTTTTTCGTTAGCCTTCGGTGTCTTCCCGGTTTCGATAACCGAGGTATATCGACAAACTAATCTATGGTTGTTTATTATAATTTAATCGTACTCGTTTAACGTTGTAATCGGATCCGGGTTTTGGGTTTCGGTTTTTGGTTCGTGTTAATCGTTTATATTCCGCTGCGTTTTATAGTTCGTTTCTACATATATATTAATATTGATTAATATCTATCGAAACGAAATAATTATTAACTAAAACGGGTTTTATATATTTGACCGTTTTCGTTCCGAACCACCGTTGAAACCCAACAGTGGTATCAGAGCCGCGGTTACAACGTACGAGTCGATACCGGTTCGCTTAAACCGGATCTACATCTTAAACTTTAAATCGTTTAAAGTTTTGATCTAGATTTATTTTCGGGTGATTTTGATTTGGTCAAAGTTTTGTTTATTTAATTGACCAAGTCAAAACAACCCGAAATTTTATTTATTTTAAATATGTAAATCCGGCCCCGACCTATGTTTGTTTGGTTGTGTTTGGTTGTTGAGCTTGTTTTTGGCCATATGGATGGTTCAAAAGTTGTAAACGGTTATATTTTATTTTCTGTTTTCTTTTGGCCATTTGGATGGTTCAAATTTGTAATAGGATATTATTGTTAGTATTATAAATTTGTAATTAAGAAGACGCGAAGATAACCGAGGACGAGCTCAAGAATTTCTTGGAGTTAGTGGGAGTTCGGGCAAGATGATGGGATGCACGAAGAAGTCCATCCTTGTGGTTGTTTTGTGTTGTGAACCCCTTGACCCGATCGGTCTCCCTAATTGGCTCTAGCGAGACCGATCACCTTTTTGGCCATAAGGATTTACATATTATTATTTTCTATTGCGGTTGCTTGGATTGTTTATAATAGGATTATAATATCACCGACCTAATACCAAATAAATTTGAAAATAAACAATTTATTAACCAATTATGTTTTGCAAATTAAAAACGTTTTGATTTCCAAAACTAACAACTTAATAGATTTCTATTAACTTAAAATTGGTTAGCCGTATCGCGACAAACTTAGTTTTTAATAGGTTATTTAAAACTAAGTGTCATGAGAGATGAAAGGGTTCATCAATTTGTCCCGATAATAAATACAGTAAAATCTGACTTTTACTTTATTTGGTAATTTTAAAAGTGATCCCAAATTTAAAACCAATAGTTTATGCCAATCCTACTACAAGCACACTTGAGGCATACTGCCAAATTTCAAGTGTTTGGAGCTACAACACCGCACTTGTTTTCTAGCTTATCCCATCAAGGTGAAAGCGTTTCGTTGACACATCCGACCCTTTCACACGTCACTATACTAGGACAACTATTATTTTACTCTCCTGTTACATGCTAAAGCTATCTGGAGACTTAAAGTGGTCAAAGATGAGGCTAAACGTATCAATACAGACAATCGTTTTCTCTATAGGCCTCATAACCGAGAGTTATGCTCTATTCACAATTGGCAATCGTTGTCAATATGCCTAACCACTTATTAATGTTGTGTGCTACAGCTGCCTTTAATAACTGGAAGCCAGATTCTCATACTCTTATTTCATTAATGTTATTGGGTCATTAATAATGGGACTACAACGTCGAAAATACTAATTAAATTTACTTTTGCTTAATTAATCAGATGTCGTCAAACGAAAACTCACCCTACGCCCTTAAGGCTATCCTTGAGAAGGATAAACTGAACCGTACCAACTTTATCGAATGGCACCGAAACTTGAGACTTGTTCTCACCATGGCAAAGCGCCTGTATGTTCTCGGTGGACCTGTTCCAACCGAGCCTGAAAACAACACAGCCGCTGCTCGAAAAGTTCTTGACAAGCATAAGGATGAATCGGCTGAGGTCTCCTGCATTATGCTAGCCACTATGACTTCTGAGCTTGCTAAAGGCTTGGAAGATGCTTGAGCAACTCAAGGGCATGTTCCAGAAACAAGCCCGTCAAGAACATTTCGACACCATGAAACAACTCATCAGTTGCAAGATGGAAGAGGGGTCTCCCGTCAGTGCACATGTTCTTAAGATGAAGGGGCACATCGATCAGCTTAAGAAACTTGATTATCCCCTGCCCGATGAGATGGCATCTGATTTCATCCTCAAATCTCTCCCCAGTTCATACGACCATTTCGTAATGAATTTCAACATGAATGGCTGGGTGAAGACAGTGCCGGAGCTTCATAACATGCTCAAGACGGCAGAGATGAACATTCCTTCTAGGACCAATCAAGTTCTGATGATCCAATCTGCTGGTGTCAAAAAGCCTAATCCCAAGAACCGGGGTTATAAGGGTAAAGGCAAGAAGAATGTTACCATTGATGCCCCTCGTGCCACCAATGCTAACAAAGGGGTTCCAAAGATACCACCGCCGCCCCCTGAGGAGCGCAAGTGCTACCGATGCAACCAAATGGGACACTGGATGGAAACTGTCCCGAGTACCTTGCTGAGATTAAGATGAAGAGAGTCAATGGTGAAGGCTCTTCTCGAGGTATTTCTATATACGTTATTAAACTTTTCACTGTCTCTAGCAACACATTGGTATTTGATACCGGATGTGGTTTCCACATCGTTAATGTCTTGCAGGAGCCTGAGAAGTGGAGGAAACTGTATAAAGGAAACATGAAACTCATCGTTGGAGATGAGAAGAGAGTACCAGTTTTGGAAACTGGAGCATTTCATTTTACTTGTCCATCTAGCCTAGTTTTTCTTTTGAATAATTATTTGTATGCTCCTGGTTTGACCAACAACATTGTTTCAGTTTCTTTACTGTTTGAACAAGATTTTAAGTACGTGTTTAATGGCATGGCTATTTCTACTTACTTAAATGATATCTTTTATTTTGAGGCTAAACCTCGAAATGGTTTTTATGAGATATATGTTTTAAACTAATAATAACGTATATAATCTTTTAAAACGTATCAGATCTTGCATCAACGATACATTTCTGGCATTGCCGACTTGGCCGCATAAGCAAAGCAAGAGTTAAAGACTCCAATCCGAAGGGATTCTTGAATCCACAGGACCAGACTCTTTTGATGATTGTGAATCTTGATTAGCTGGCAAACTCACCAAA
>NW_027506334.1:0-57460 GCF_021521415.1 Bidens hawaiensis | reverse complement strand
AGAAAAATTTATAGCCTATCCCAGATTTCTGCAAATAATCTTCAATCATGAACTACAAGATTTATCCACGATGGGTACAACACATGTACTGCAAAATCCAAACACATACAAGCGGATTGCTAATCTGGCTAGCACAAGCAGATTCAATCCAAATGCTGAGTTTGATGTCTTACCATGGTTGGTGAACCATGCTGCTGAGATTATGCCTATGCCTGAGTTAACCTCAGAGGAAGAGGAGGAGGATGAGATGGAGATTGATGCTACTGATAACAGTGATGATGGATGAGATGAGGGAGATGGTAATGAAGGAGGAGGTGAAGGTGTATTTATTACTGATGTACATGATCAGGGGGAGTCTCAACCCATACCAACCCCACAAACCACATCCTTAGCCACACCACCTTACTCACCACCATCACATGACCAATCACCACCTCAAACACCACCTACCCTAACCCAAAGCCCACCTGAACCCTTAAACCTAAGCCCACCTCACACCATTACCCAAACCTTTAACATAGAACAAACCCAGCCTACCCATGAACCATATATACCAGAAACACTACCCACACACTTACAACCATTCCCACCCACACCAATTACATACCCAACCATTCCCAAACCTCCGAACAACCCATCCAACCTACATCAATTATCTATACCAGAAACCTTGTAATACCAAACTACCTTTTACCTTCAACAAGTGAAAACATTTTTGAAGACCCAAGCCCTCCCACTAACCCAACCCTTCCACAAACCCAAACCACAGAACCAACCACCAATGCTAAACCTGAACCTTTCACTACCTCACCACCACTAACCCCTTCCTCTGGTATGTACCTATTTGACAGGAATTTGGATCTTATGATGGAAAATGCTACTTTAAGGAAGAGGAATGAAGAGGTGTTGAAAGAAAATGCAGAGTTGAAACAACAACTGGTACATTCTCAAATAAGAATTCAAACCCTTGAAGCGGAGGTTGAGAAGACCTCAGCTGCCCAAAACAGGGGGAGAGTATTCAAGAGACCACTGTTACTGATGAGGCTGTTGATAAGGATGCAGGAGTGAAAGTAGTGGATGTTGATGGTTTGACAAGTATCTTAAACCAATATGATGAAAGTGAGGATAAGGATAGTTGTGAAAGGATGATTATTGATGAAGATTATGAAGGTGATAGATCTGGTGATGATGAACAGAACTATGATGTGAACAATGAAGTGTTGAATACTGTTGCTGAAAATGTTGATGATGATTTGTTAAGAAAAGAGAAAGAGAGTGATGCTGAAATGAGAAATCAACCCACTGAAGATATAGTAACAACTGAAGCACTGGTAACCGATATAGTGGCTACTAATGTACAAATTGAATCAAATGCTAATGATGTTATGACTGCCATTGATGTACAAACTGATGTAATGAATGAAGATAATGCAACTGAGAAGCTAATATTAACTGAGCAAGAAACTATTGAAGAAAGTTCCAAGAGAGTTGTACATGACAAGGAGATGAGTGACTTAAGTCTTGAAATTGATAACTTTCCCCCTGAAACCGAAGAGGAAAAGAAAAGAAGAATGAAAAAGGGGAAAGCTATTGCTAATGATGATGAGAGAGAAAGAGCCTGTAACTACCAAAAAGGTAAATGTTGAGGATGAGGAAGAGGATGAAAATGCTACTGCTGCAAGAAGACTAGAAAAGGTTGTGAAAGAAACAAGGGAGAGGGAATTCATTGCCCAAACCCTAACTGCAAAAGAGATGGTAGAACAAGAAAATTTGATTGAGCAGGCAAACATTGCCAAAAACTTTAGATCAGGAAGGGGAGGAGGAACAAGAGGTGATTGAAACCTTGATAAAATTGATAAGGGCTGAAGAGGTTGATAATTCCTTGGCCATGGTTGTAAGTATATTAAGTCAATCCCAGAATCAACCACATAACGAACCAGAGAAAGACTGAGGATACAGTTGAAACACTGTTGAAAAAGTCTTCCAAGATGCGTGAGGAGTTCACTGCTAAAGTGAAAAAGTTTGAAAAGATTTATATGAGAAAGAGGAAGGCCAGTGAACAGACTTATAGAGAGAAGTCAGCTAAAAGGGCTAAATGGGATGAAAATAATGAATACTTTGTGGAAAGTCATGAGTAGCAGGAAAGCCCTTTGAGGCCTGTTCCAATTCAGATGATGAGGCCAGAAGATATTGCTGAAGATGTTCCAAATCTGGAAGAACCAAAAATCGATGTTGCAAATGAGTCTACAGAAAAAGAAGATACTACTGAGGAAGATGACTCTGAAAATGATGCTAATGATGATGATGAGGGTAATACTGCTGAGAAGGTTGATACTTTGTCCCCACAAGTGAAAATGACTGATGAACAAAGGACAAATACCCAACAAAGTTTGGATGAAGCTAAAAAGAATAATCCTTTAGTCATTAAGTTAATAAGATTCGGATATGGGTTTGAAAGACTGGCTCCTCTCCCTTATGAGGAGTTGAAGAAAATGATTGACAGAGAGGACTATGAGATAAAGAAAAGCAATCAAATATTTAAATGTTGATTCTTTGAAATTTAGAGATTATCTGAGAAAACATGGGCTGAATGAGAAAGACTTAAGCAAAATGAGTTTCCATGATTTGCAGAGATAGTATAATACTACAAGGGAAACCATTCAGAGAGAAGAAAAAGAAAGATTTGTGAGAGAATCAAGAATGAAAGAAAGAGTGGAGGTAAGGAAGAAGCATGGAGGAAAGTATGGATACTTGATCGATAGAGGAATGGCACCAGAGGTGGTGGATAGTTTGTCAAAGGCATGCAACGGTTGAATCTCACTACTATAGACTGTCAAAGAAAGATCAACCTGAACCCTCTATCAAGAAGAGAAGGATTGTGACTCTGAGAGAAAAGAAGAGGGCTGAAAATGAAAAGGATGAATTGGAAAGAGCTAAAGCTCAAGATACTTCTGTTCCTATGGAAGTAAAGCCTGAGCCAATTGAACACACAGATCCATGGGAAATGAGGAAATGATCAAAATCTTGAAGGAGTTGATGAAGAGAAAAGGAATGAAAGAAAAGGTTTTTGACATGTTGGGTAAAGCTCAACTGAAAAAATTGTTTTATGAACAGAAGGCTGAATGAGAGAAGCTACTGTTAGAAGGTGTGAATCCCAGAAGCTTTATAGATGGAAGATTTGTACCAGCAAGTCAACTTCAAGATGAAAGGATTATGGAGATGATTGGACGAATATTCAGGGATGGAGGAGAAAATCTTGTTGATATGTTGACTATGCCTGCTAAGTTGATTGTGGAAAATTACAAGAAGAAATTTGGAGTAATGGGGGCCACTAAACCAATGAAGCCTATTCCAACAAGGCCCTCAGCTTCAAGGAGGTACACCTCAACAAGCAGAAGTGAGCCAAGTAGAACTGGAATTCGAAGGGAAGAAAGACCACAAACTGATGTGGACTTACCAATGTTACTCTACTATGACTCTATCTCACATACCTTGAAGGTGATCATACAAAGTAGAGAATTAAGGAAGATCATTTTCAAAGATGACTTTGCTGATTACAAAAGAGAGTAGCTTGAGATAATGGCCAATCTTGACTTGTATGACTATCATGATAGAAACAAGATGGCAGGGAGACAACAGAATGAGTTGTCAAAATATTTAAAGAGTGAAGCTGAAAAGGGATTTCCTCTGTTGAATCAAAGAAAGAAGTGTGAGCTGACAAAGCATGAGAAGAATAGACGGGCAAAGCGTATAAGGGATGTTGAATATGACTATGTTTCAAAAGTCATAAACAAAAATCCCTTGGGCAAAGCGTATAAGTGGCTCGTCCAAATCATGAAGTCCAGAAGAATGGTAGTATTGCTGAAATCGACTACAAAGAACATGAAGGCCACTACATTCTTCGTAACTCCAATGGACTTATATTGGGAATTATCAGAAATGATGAAGATCTGACCTTTTTGCATAATGAAGATTTGAGGGACATAATGGAAATGACAATTCCTGAGAACCACCCTCATTATCAAATTTTGTCTATTTTCAAGCAAAGGGTAGGATCAGTGATAGTTGAACGAAGACAAGTAACCTTAGAGGTGTTTTGGGACAACTGAGGTGTTCCAATTTAGGGGGAGATTTTGAGTCAAATATTTGACATGAAATGACTTAAGGAAGATTAAGGGAGATTGGAATCTTCTCAACACTCCTTGGAAATGGCTAAGTATGGATACCGAGCATACTTGGACATCTGAGCAGGGTTTTACTTGTCCTAGCAAGGTATTTTGCCTATCGGGCAAGGTTATCTTCTTAAAGTCTTCTTAAGTGATGATCCGAGCAGGGGTGCACTATGTCTAGCAAAGGTGTTCTTCAAGTCAAGCATGGTTTGCTTACTAGCAAACCCTTGGCTAAACCAAGCTTTTGAAGCCAAGTATTTGGAAGATCTAGCAAGGTTTGATTAATGAACAGTAGTCCGAGCATGCTTGTTGAAAGTGATCAAGAAATATTCTAAGTACTTTCTCCAGCAAGGTTCAACTCCGAGCAAGCTATAGTGCTTCCAGCACAGGTCAAACAGTGTTACCAGCACACTTTGGTTTGCTTAATAAGTTATTATGTAACAAAGAGTTGAAGGGATTCATGAAGAACAGTTTGCTCGTAGGACCATATCGAGCAGAGTTTGCTATGGTCAAGAAGATTGAAGTCTTCTAAGTGAGTATTTTCTTAGGAAAAAAATCTAAGTAAAGTCTACCCAGTGAACTGTTTACCAACACACCTCAAGGTTACTAGGTCTACTCGAAGAAGACAAATGCCACAAAGTGTGCCCAAAGACCTGTTTTTACACATACAATGTTAT
This sequence comes from Bidens hawaiensis, assembly GCF_021521415.1. Taxonomy (NCBI): domain Eukaryota; kingdom Viridiplantae; phylum Streptophyta; class Magnoliopsida; order Asterales; family Asteraceae; genus Bidens; species Bidens hawaiensis. The sequence continues at coordinate 52,614 of NW_027506334.1, read as the reverse complement.
GTAATATGATTATGTACCAATCATTAGGGTTTCTAGAAGGAATGACGTCAGGTGGTGATAGGCCTATAAATAGAATAATTTGGGCAAGCCTACCAAAAAGGAGACACAGATTTAGCCACTTTACACTTTTCAAACCTAAACGAATATTCCTGATTGAGTGTGACGGCTGTCCTAAGATTAATACTGATAAACATTCCTTACAAGAAACCCTAATTGATTTACATTTGTATGAAACATTTCTATAAATGGAAATATTTTGAGTTATTGTTTGCGTTTGTTACATTTAATTGTCTTTAAACAACAATCCTGTTTGTTAGTGATTCCGCCGTTAACAAACATTTGTTCTTACCCTAAATAGCACAGTCACCAACCTTCTTATCGACACAATTTTCTGTGTGAGTTGTGACATTTATTGTGAGTTTGAGTGATCATTATGGGACCGAAAAATCAAGTTTTAATGTAAAAGATCGAGTTCTCATTCGTGTTACTGTTGATAACGAATGTCCTCATTCATTATAATACTTAACGAATAAGACTCATTCGTTGGTTTCTGTAACGAATGAGACTCTTGTTCAAATAACGAATGTGTTCATTCGTTTAATTGTCTTAACGAATGTGCTTATTCGTTAATATTTGATAACGAATGTGGCATGGTTCATTTGTTATGCATTAAGTGATAACGAATGAGGGCAGAATTGTACATTTTAATGTATATTTCCTATAATAAGTTGGTCATTTTTATAGAAATGGCTGAAAATATTCAGATTAATGCTCCCGAGGGCGAACAAGAATAGCCAATTGCACAAGAGGCTCTATCTATGTAAGAACCACAGGTTGATAAGCCTGCTGAGAATCCCGAGGCTCCAGTTCAACAACAAGAAGAAGCTGAATAAGAAGAAGAACAAGAAGTCAGATTACCGTTTGATCAGATTATGTGTGCTTTCTTGAATGAAGACTTCTTTGGGTGAGCTATGTTTGGAAGTATGATAGCATTTCTCAAATGGTCTAGGATTCATTATGCTATTTCTTTTGATTTGTTGATCCACTTCATCATTATTAGACCTTTCTGGGATACAGCCAAGTTCATTTCGAGGTAGAATCGTAGTGAGGCTGAGGTACAGGAGAAGAAGAAAGTTGTTGATGTCGATGTGATACGTAAAGAATTACAATACGTTAAGTATTACAGTGTCCAGATATTGATGATGACAAGTGTGAGTTTGAAAAGGACCTGATCAGGGGATTATATGGACGGTTAAGGTATAAAGGTGATTTGATGAAGTCACAATACAACAAAGCGAACATGTGCGAACATTATAAGTACTTTGTACATGTACTTATGCATTGCTTTGGTGGAAGAAAAGGTGGATTTGACGAGTGTAGGATAATGATCGGTCAAGTTTTGTTGCTCTCGTGCTAAACAAGTCGTTCAACTTTTTAGAGATGGTGTTTTATCACCTAAAGGAGAAATACATAACTAGTTAACACAAGTTCTTAATGTATCCACGCTTCCTACAGCTAATCATTAACCATCCATAGCCAAACTTAGTGAAAGATCCAGAGAATTAGAAGGATCATTTGTTATTATTACATATGAATGAAGATTATATGAGGCGTGTGAGAACTTATCGGGGTCAAACATCAGAGAACAAGCCAATATTTAATATATTAAATGGTTATGTGGCTCATGAAGACTATAGTGCTCCACCCAATGATCTTTAGATCCACGATGATTCAGATTCTGGACGTTAAGGCGGTGATAGTGGTAATGATGGTGGTGATGGTCGACCGGGAGGTGATACGGGTGCTGTTGAGGCAGCACGTAAACGTAAGGTGATGGGCAAGACGATTGTTGTTGACAAGCCAGCCAAAAAGAGAACTCGGAGAGGTTCTGGAGTTGAGATTGTGGAATCCTTGTTAGTGCACGGTTTTGTCGTCTCGAGTCTTTGTAATAGTCTTTGTAATTTATTATTATTTTAATGTAAAAGGGCATTTATGTAATTAAGACCATACGTTATCCATATTTTTAACGAATGATGCCATTTGTTGTTATTTATGGTTCATTTGTTAAGGATATTTAACGAATGAACCTTAATCGTTATAATTATATGTCCATTCGTTAATGATGTTTAATGAGTGGACCTTAGTCGTATTTATTTTATCCATTCATCATGGAATGTTGACGAATGGGGTATAGCGAATGAGTCATTCGCTATGCCATTTTGGTAACTTATGTAATGAATACGAATGAAGGCCATTCGTTACAAGATGTGTAACGAATGACAACTCGTCTTCTATATAAAGGCTGTTATGCCTTTCATAATTTAAGTATTGTTAAAGTTATTTCTGCCTTACCGTTACTCTGCTCAATTGTGTACTCAATACTTCGTTAACCTATTAATCAACAATGTATATCACATAACTAGATCCCTGGTCCAATATGACAGATTCTATTAGTGATTACGTTTGTGCTAAGGTATTCATTATGAATTAAAGTTTATTCGTTGTTTAATTGTTCGATTCAAATCTGATATTTTGTTTTTTTTTAGTTTTAATTGAATTAGAAGGTCGATCTGATAATTTGATGTTGGATTAAATGTGTTTGGAGTTGGATTTGATAGTGTAAGGATTATTGATATTGGAATTGGATAATTGATTGAGTTTGATATAGGTTAGTGGTTTTTTCGGATATAGTACGGAATAAAGTATTCTGGTTGGTTAATTATCGGTTTCGGACTTAGTTTGATATGTTTATGGATGTTCTAAATGGTTTTGGTTTGTCTGATTGATCAGGGCGAATCGTTTAAGCTATAATTTGTGTGTTTTGGTTTAGTTTTGAAGGATTTATCAGATTTGGATCTGGAAATTTTCTAAATGTTTTGGTTTATGTTTTTGGATGTTCTAAATGGTTTGGTTTGCTGTTTGAATCTGGAAATTTTCCAGATTTGGAAAATTGATTTGAAGGTTTGAAGATACACATGTTCATTCGTTATGTTGAACTTGTTCATTCGTTACATGGGTATTGTTCACTCGCTATTAAAGTATAACTGATTAATGCCACTTGTCTAGCTTGTTACAACAAAATAACAAACTCATTCGTTACTGTAACTGATTTCTTATTTGTGATTTGTTATTAAAACACTCATTCGTCAACCTCATTCATCAACCATTCATCAACCATCTCTTAAACCACTCGTCAATCATTCATTAAACCATTGTCAATCATCTGTTACCTCATTGGTTAAATCATCTGTTACCTCATTCGTTAAACTATTCGTCAACCATTCGCTACTTCATTCATTCACTCTTTTATTAGTCATTCGTTAAAGCTATTCGTACTCATCATTCGTCACTGTTTATTTTTCATTCACTACTGTTCATCATTCGTCATCAATCATTTTCATTCGCAATCCCATTCCTTACTGAATTTTCATTTTAAGTCCTTAAGTTTGAATTTTGTTAAGGCTTAAACGTATATTTGTTTAAAAATGGCTGGTTATTATGCACTGGCTTCTCAGAACGTGTTGATGCAGGAAATGCTACATCTCGATGCTGAAATTGGATCTCATTCGAAATGTCCATGTTTGATTAAATTTAGTGATTTTGCTAAATGGGAACCACATTTCACAGCACATTTAGGGTCTGTACACCCTAATTGTTACATTGTCTTGACGATGTGTATACTGTTCCTATGGCTGGTAATGAGACTACCGGTTTTACATCGAAATCATTTACTCAATATTCTCAAGAAGAGAAGAAAGCTTTAGAGATTGAGACTAAGGCATATTCCACCTTGACTATGGCATTACCCGACAATATTTTTTGTCAGTCCCGAATAATTACTAAATACTCATATCAGTGTCATAACCCACACATTGAATGTGTCGACAAGAGGGGTAATGACCGATTGCTAAATAAGGAAAGATTCTTGTTTGTTAACGGCGGAATCAGAAACAAATAAGATTTGTTGCAAATGAGGTTAATAAAGGTAACAGAAACGAATAATAACTCAAAAGATTTACATTTATATAAACTGATTCATACAAATGATAATCGATTAGGGTTTCTTGTCAGAATGTATATTCAATGATAACCTAAGACAGCCGTCACACTCAATCAGGAATATTCGTTCTATTCTGAAAAGTGTAAAAGCAAATCCGTAGGAGGCGTGCCATAAAATATTCTATTTATAGGCCTGCCACCTCCTGACAGCTGTCATTCCTGCTAGAAACCCTAATGATTAGTACATATTCAAATTACATATTCAAAATTATACTAAGTGCAAAAACATGTCTTCTGGGTAGACTTTGTAACATTTGTCTTCTCCGAGTAGGCTTTGTGCCATTTTGTCCTTTACGAGTAGACATGGTAACTTTGAAGTGTGCTCGGGAACAGTTCTCCGGGTAGACTTTACTTAGAGTATTTTCCTTAGGAAATACTCACCAAGCAGACTTCAATCTTCTTGACCATATCAAACTTTGCTCGATATAGTCTTACGAGCAAACTTGTTCTTCTGAGATCCTATCAACTCCTTGCTAGTGAATAACTTATTAGCAAAGCAATATGTGCTTGGTGACACTGTAGCTTGCTAGGAGTTGAACCCTGCCCGACGTGTTCTTAGGATAATTCGTAACTTCCATCAAGCATGCTCAGACCACTGTTTACTAATGAATACCTTGCTAGATCTTCCAAGTACTTGCCTTCAAAAACTTGGTGAGACCAAAGGTTTGCTGGTAAGCAAACTGTGCTCGGTCATGAAGAACAACCTTGCTTGACATAGTGAACCCTGCTCGGATGTACACTAAAGAAGACTTCAAGAAGTTAACTCTGCCCGATAGGCAAAATATCGTGCCCGGCCAAGTAAAACCCTGCTCGGATGTCCAAGTGTGCTCGGTTTCATACTTAGCGAGTTCTGAGGAGGTTGAGAAGATTCCAATCTTCCTTATACTTCTTTTAGGTCAAATATTTGACTCAACAATCTCCCATAGATTGGAACACCTCATCTGTCCCAAAACATCTCTAAGGTTGCATACACTTAGTCAAAATACATATTCAAATCAAAATCAAACTTTTACATATCAAAAGTTAAACTATTACATATTCAAAAATTTGTTCGTAGATTTTACAAAGCAAAGCCTATTCTAAAGATCATCTTCTTGCATCATAGGCTGCTTGTCTTATTTCCACTCTGACCGTTCCTGCCCTTTGCTGGAAGATTGACAGAATTTGATTGTGAGGGTGGTTTTCTGGAATTGTCAATCCAACAATATCCCTCAAATCTTCTTCATGCAGAAAGGTCAGATCATTATCAGTTTTGATTATTCCCAAGATGAGTCCTTCTGAGTTTCGTAAAAGGTAATGGCCTTCATTCTCTTTGTATGCAATCATAGCAATTCGACCATTCTTTTGGACCTCATAGTTGGGTCTGACCATCCTTCTTCTCATGCTGATACATGTATATAAGTTGGACAAGGGATTGGGTTTTCTCAGTTTTGACAGATAAGCATGTTCTGCATCCCTTATCTTCCTCATTCGGGCTATTGTACTTGTCCTTTCATGCTTTGTGATTTCCCATTTCTTCTTTTGACTTAGCAGAGGAAAGCCCTTCTAAGCTTCAGATTTCAGATACTTTGATAGATCATTTTGCTATCTGCCGGCCAATTTTCTGCTGTCATGATAGTCATACAAAATGAGATCGGCCATTTTCTCTAGTTGTTCTCCTGTGTACTCGGCAAAATCATCTCTAAAAATGATGTCTCTCAATTGTCTACTTTGTATGATTACTTTCAGAGACTGAGAGACTGAGTCATAGAATAGAGTCATTGGTAGATCCACATGTGATTGTGGTCTTGTCATTCTTTGGGATCCGACTCTACTTGACTCACCCCTGTGTGTTGATGGATGTTGCCTTGATGCAGAAGGCCTAGTTGGGATAGACTTCATAGGTTTGCTAGGCCTTGATATAGCAAAAACTTTCATATAAATGGACTTAATCAGTTCAGCTGGATAGTTGATAAGATCTGCAAAGTTTTCACCTGCATCTTTGACAAGTCTTGTAATCATTTTAGCTATCCTTGGATTGTTTAACAGCCCTGCAGGCACAAACCTCCCTTCAACGAAAGTTCTTGGATTTTCACCCTCCAAGAGAACTTTTTTTCATTCAGTCTTCTGCAAGTAGAATAGTCCTTTCAATTGATGTTTATCCAGTGCATTAAAGGCTTTCACATCCATTCCTTTCTGATTCACCATTATTCTCCTCAAAATTTCAATCATTTTTTCATTCTCCCATGGAACTATGGGTTCATCCACTGGTTCAGGTTTCACTTCCACTGGGATTGGTGTATCATCAGCTTCCTTCTCAACTTGTTCCTTCAATTTCTCTCTCAAGGTTCTGATTCTTCTTTTCTTTGCAGGGGGTTCATCTTGATTTCCCCTTGGCTGTAAAATGGATGGCTCAGGTTCCACTCTCTTCAATTTTTATTTTCTTTTCAACTTGTTATTAAGTGACTCAATAGAAGCTTTATCCAAGCTCTCAACCATTTCAGGTTTCATTCCTTTGTCCAACAAGTAACCACATTTTCTAGCATATTTCTTTCTCAGAGCATCAAGTTTCTCAGCCAATTCATCTTCTCTTACAAATTTTTCTTTGACTTCTTGTCTAGTGTTGTTGTAGGCATTTCTGAGTTGTTCAAACTTGAAGTGGGTCAAATCCTTTTGAGAATAGCCATGTTTTCTCAGATAATCTCTATACTTCTGGCCATCTTTGTTCTTCTGTTGTATCGTTTTCTCAATTATGTTCCTTTCTTTGTCCAGTCTTCTTTGTAGCTCTTCATCATTCAAAGAGCCTAAGCTTTCAAAACTTATTCCAAGACCCATCAGCTTGATCACTAGAGGATTTTTCCTTTTAGCATCAATCAAGCTATGCTGAATACTTGCCCTTTGATTTTCAGTCATTGTTACTTGTGGGGACACAACATTAGTATTTTCAGCTTCATCATCATCATCAGATTCATTAGTAGAGTCTTCTTTCTCAGTGGATTCATTCACAGCATCTATCTTCTCATCATTAGGCTATGGAACATCTGATGTTTGTACATTTGGAACTCCTTGAACAGTTTCATCTTGCCTTAATGTTTGTAAAGGTATTGACCTCAGTGGACCTGCTTGTTCATCTGGAGTTTCAAAATATTAAATTTTACCTTCCCATTTCCTCTTTGTCCTCAATTCATCCCCTTCAGCCTGATCATCAGCTTTTCTTTTTCTTGAGTAAGTCTTTTCAAATCTTCCCACATCTTCATGAATTTTTGAGGCTTTAGCCATCATTTCCTCAATTGTATCTTCAGTTTGTTTCTTAGGTTCCTTTTCAGGTTCCTGTTGAGGTTGGCTTTTAGTTTGTGCAAACATGCTTACTACCATGGCCAGAGAATTATCTACCTCCTCTGCTCTTTTCAAATTAATCAAGATTTCAATGACAATTTGATCATCAGTTTCCTCTTCATTTAAGACTTTTGTTATGTTGGCTTGTTCAATTAGTGATTCCTGCTCTGCCAGCTCTTCAGTAGTCAGGGTTTGGGCAATTACTTCCCTTTCTCTTGTGTCTCTTACAACAGATTCAAAAGACTTCCTGGCAGCAGCAGTAGTTTCATCTTCTTCCTCCTCCTCTCTATCAATATTTTCCTTAACATGCTCTTCTTCCTCATCATCTTCATTGAATTTTGCTTTCCCCTTATCCATTCTTCTTTTCAAATCTTCTTCATTTTTAGATTGATAATCATCAATTTCTTTATCCAAGGCCTCCATTTCTGCATCATACTCTACCCTCTTGGAGCTTTCAGGTTGTTCATTTTCAGATTCAGTAAGTATAAGCTCCTCAGTAGCGGCATCATCATCATTAATCACATAAGTTGGTGCTTAAGTTGAAGTTAAGACATCAGTCTGTATATCAGTGGCCACATCAGTGGTAGCCACATTCTCATCAGCATTTATCTTTTCAATTTCATCTTCCTTCTCCTTTTCACCTCTCAACTCATCCTCATCTCTATTTATAACATTCAGTACCTCATCATTGGCATCATAATTCTGTTCATCTCCCTCTGACTTATCAACCTCATACTCATCATCAACTATCCTTCTTTCTTCACTATCCTCACCATTATCATAAGCATTCAATAAGCAAGTTAAACCATCAACATCATTTGTTTTACCACTGGCATCCTCCATCACTACATCATCAAAATTGACATTAGTATCAGTTGGCTCAATCATATTCTCCCCCTGTTTTGAGGCAGCTGAGGTCTTCTCAGCCTTCTGCTCCAGGGTTTGAATTCGTTTCTGAGCATTAGCCAACTGAGCCTTCAGCTCCTCATTTTCCTTACTTAAATCATAATTTTCCCCCGTAAGATCAATGTTTTGGCAAATAAGGTTGAAGTTTCTTTGTAGTAGGAAGGCATTTGAGGGAGGGGTGTTGGATGGTGAAGTGTGGAATGGTTTTGGTATAGGATTTGAGGTTTGGGTCTGGGGTGGGGATTGTGTTGTGGTTTGAGGTGGGGTTTGGGTTCTGGTTTGAGGTGGGGATTGGTGTAATGGTTCAGTTTGGCTTAGGTTTAGGATGAGTGGGTGGGTGGGTGGAGACTGTGTGGAATGGTCATTTGGTGGTGGAGAGAAAGGTGGTGTTTGTGGTGGAGTTTGGTAAGTTTGATCAATGGGTGATGGTGGGTAGGGTGGTGTTTGTGGTGGAGTGCCAAAAGGTGTGGTTGGTCGTGTTGGTATAATCTGATACTCCCCCTGAGGTTGTACAATGTCCTCAAAATTTGCATCACCCCCTTCTGCATTGCCAGCATTATCATCATTATCATTATCATCCCCATCATCATTAGAATCTTCTCCATCATATCAAAATCACCTCCTCCATCACCAGCATCATCATCATCATCATTCTCCTCATCCTCTGACATTAACTCATATAAGTGAGGAATTACAATATCTTTAACAAACAACCATGGCAAATCTGCATACACCTCATTAGGATCAAATCTGCTTGAACTAGCCTGTGTTTCAATTCTTTTGTAAGTGTCAGGGTTTTGCAGGACATGTGTTGTTCCAATAGTAGGTAGTCCTTCCAATTCTTGATTAAAACTGATCTGCAAGAACCTTGGATAAGCCAAAAACTTTTGCTTGTTTGGCTTCTTCATTTACTAAACCATTCCTTCAAAAATTATTCTAGAAAAACTGAACGGTTGAGTGAATAGCACAGCAACGGTTGCATTTGCTAGATCCCTGCTCATCAGGGTCCATGATCCCTTTCGTGGAGCAAATCCTTGGATGATATGGTGGATCAAAAACTTGTAAATATTTGGAAACATCCCCTTCTGAAATTGTCCATCATGTATATTTCCTTGATAACCCATGGTTTTAAGAAACACTTTTAATAATTGCACAGTTGTATGATGGATTGGGCTAGGGTTATCATCATTCAATAGCAAGCATCTCCGAATCATTGCTTCATTGACCCGTATTTCCTTATTTGCAACTGTTGCCTCAATTCTTCTTCCATTTACATCATCGAACAACCTCGCTGACATCCAAAAGTCTAGCGAGTGGTTTCTGTAAATTACCGGGTTCGCCGTTAAAGCAAAGCGGATGTTCGATCGTTGCAACCATCGTATAATCGGTGTCACGTCTTCATTTTCTGGTGTAACTTGCAATAGAGCGCACATATTGTGCTTATGCTCAAAGGGGTATGTCGGGTGATCTTCCCCCGCCATATCTGAAAAACATAATCAAATACATTCAAAGTAGAAATTAGTCCTAAAGTTCATTACTTTAAGCAATCTCAAGTTATAAAATTGAAGAAGAAAGAAAGAAATGTCATTAAGAACCTGTTCTTCGACAACTTTATAACCTACATACAAAATAGAGCGTTAGCAAAAATACATAATCGAGGCCCATTATCATCTAATCGTGGTCGGAAAACACATATTTAATGCTTAGCGAGTCGAAATTAGAGGGCTGATAAGTCAGGGTTTGGATTATTGTGAATGTGAAAAGTCGGTTATGTTTTTCTTAGAACAAACAGTGGAAGGAGAGAGAGAGAGAGGGAAAAAATGCTGAAAAACGTCTCTCACTCCCTCTTATATACCTTTTGAAAGTGGGTTTTAAATGTTTTTTGTCATTTAGTAAGTTAATAGCTATCATACAGTAATCTTATCCATTTAAAATCTTTACACTTAAAAACATCCAACTCCAAAAAGTTTACCAAACCTTGCTCGGAAAAGTCATTTTTTGCAAAGTATGCTCGGTATATTCCACTTGCTCAAAGCCTACTCGGTTACATGTTGGTACAAATTAGAAGTTAGAATGAAGGAAGCTTATTCAAAATACAGGATTGCTTGAGAACTGAATCACAAGATAATATAATCAAGTATAAAACATCAAGTAGGCAACCTTGCTAGGAATCAACTATGACCCCCCAAATAACATTCTCCTAATTACTTACCTTTCTCGAATAATTCAACTTATCACAAACCTTACTCGAAAAAGTAAACAGCAAATAATCAGTCAAGTATACTTTTATGTATAGTATGCTCGAAAAACCTTCAAGAATACAGAGTGTGTTAGAAGTGTATTCTAAACACAATGTGTACTTGGAAAGTTAGTTTGAAATTACCAAAGTATATTAGGGGAACATTTGAGAATTCAAAGTGTGCCCGAAATATAAAGTGTGTTCGGGAAACGAGGTTTTCCCGAAAACACTTGTAATTTCAAAGAAACATATTCACAATAATCATTAAGTGTGCTAGAATTTGAGGCTTACTCGTAAACAAATTCAATCATACTTAAAAACACAAGGCTTGCTAGAATTAATTCAAACGGACAAATCACAAGTGTGCTAGATAGTTGAAAACATCAAAGCTTGCTTTGAGTGTCATTCATTCAAAAAGCTTGCTTGTGAACAGTAACATAATTAAAAGCTTTCTAGTCAACAGTTCTACAATAAAAAAAACCATTAAGCATGCTCGAAAGACTTAACTAAATAAAAGCTTGCTTGAAATATCATATACAATATATAAGATGCAAAGCTTGCTTGAAACAAGATATCTTTCACATTTAAGTGTGCTCGAAGAACTTATACTTGCTAAAGCTTTCTAGAAAACATGTTCACACACATTCAAATATCAAGCCTGCTCGGAAGAGTTAGAATTTCAAGTAAAGTGATATACTCTACCTGAAACATCAAATCATGCTTGAAAATCATAAACTTTGACCAAAACGGCTAAGTATGTTCGAAAAAGTTATAAAACATGAAACCTTATCCGAAAATACATATTCAACTGTTTTGTGCTCGGGAAGGTTAGAAAACATCAAACCTTACCCGAAAATAAATATTCAACCTTTTTAGGTAAAATGCAACACTTTTTGACTTAAACCACTTGTCAACTGTATTTATCATAAAAGATCATTGTTTAAGAGCAAATGGTGCATTTAGAGATCGAATTTCAGTCATGTTTCCTTTCAAAACTTTTTCTTTCTTTTACTGAAAAGTTCTCAAGTATGGGATCATATTGACTAAGTAGCTTTTTCAATACTTCATTCTCAGCATTATTATGACAACATAGACAGGTTAACAGTAGGTCTAAGACTTAGCATGAATTTCATTTCGTTGGTGATATGATTAATGTTCAATTAAGATTCATAATATTCAATGGATAACACATATTGTTTTCTAATGCTCCATATCTTTTCTCAAGGCTTATTTGGCTTTCTCCAGATCACCCAGATTTGACTTTGACCCCCTGGATTTGGTTTAAAAAAACTTTTAATGACAGAACTTATTTAATTGATTTTTCTTTTCAAATTTGCAAACATATTTGAGGTTGTACGTTGGACTTACAGTTTAAAGTAACAAGCCTTTCATTCGGGATGTTAAAGGACTAATATTATTGCTTCCACCCCTGTAGTTCTGTTATTAACTCTCATGTTTGAGTTTTTCTCAAAATTTTGTGAACATTTATCAACTTTTGGTTGATTAAAAATTTATGGTAATTTTGTTAACATCTGTTCATTGTCATTCTTAAGAAGATACATCATTTTGGGAACCAAATACCAGCAGGCTCGTGTATGACTGGATAATCACTTTTCTGCCTGTCATTTGGAAAGATTTATCTTGGAACATGCATGGAAAACAATGTAACTCCACATAAATCTTAGCAGTTTCTTTATGTTTATGTCACCTTAGATTTTACACATCATGGGAAAGCAACCATACATGTTAATGACTGTACTAAGTGCCTTTTTAGCCTATTAAATCCATATGATTGGCTGAGTAGACAATGTACTATCATTTCACATTAATAGATTCAATCACCCCAAGTACTCTTAGCTTCCAGGTTAATGGCAATCCTGACAGTCTACAAGTAGTCAGCAGGACCAAACACACACATAAGCATATGTCCTTTTGGCTGAGAGATAATGGCATAAGTTTAAGTGAAAGAATAAATTACAATTGCCCCAAGTGCTTTCAGTCTTTGGACTAATGGCTATCCTTTCAAATCTACAAGTAGATGATAGGACCAAACATATACTAGTATATGTTCCTTAGACTTGAGCAAATGACATAATTTTCAGGAAAAGTAATTTTTTGTGAGTTTTCTTTAAAAACCTTCTTTTGAGCTTCTTTAAATCTTGAACTGAATAGTCTTATCATATCTCTGCATCATTCATCAAGACTTTTAAAAGATAGTCAGTTTGCACAGTCAAGCAAACATCATGAATCAGACTTCATCAGAGTTGATCATTCCCAAGGCTTTCAGAAGAAAGTTGAACCTGGTTCTGCCAAGTGGTTTTGTAAATAGGTCAGCCAAATTCTCACTTGTATCAACCCTTTTCACCTCAATTAAACCTTTTTCACTACAATCTCTTATGAAATGATGTCTGATTTCAATGTGCTTATTCTTGGAATGTTGCACAGGATTCTTAATAATAAAAGATGCAGCAGTGTTATCAATGTAAATATGGGCGTTAAGAAAGTTCAAACCATAATCCAGAATATGATTTTGTATCCATAGGACTTGTGCACAGCAAGCAGATGCAGCAATGTATTCAGCTTCTGCAATTGAGATTGACACTGTGGTCTGCTTCTTGCATTGCCATGACACCAATCTATCACCCAAAAATTGACATCCTCCTGAAGTTGACTTCTTTCTTATATTGCAGCCATCATAGTCATTGTCTGTGAAGGCTATCAGATCAAAAGACTGGTTCTTTGGATACCAAATTCCCAAGTCAGGTCTTCCCTTCAAGTATCTAAATATCCTCTTGACTGCATTCATGTGAGAGGCCTTAGGGCTTGACTGAAATCTAGCACAAACACAAACTGCAAACATGATATCAGGCCTTGAAGCAGTTAGATACATCAGTGAACTATTTTTTTCTCTGTATTCATGCTCATCTACTAGTTCCCCCTTTTCATCAGCTACCATATTTTCTTTTGAATCAATAGGAGTTGAAGCTGTCTTCAAATCATTGCACTTGAATTTGTCAAGTATGTCTTGTACATATTTAGACTGGTAAATGAATATCCCATCAGCCTTTTGCTGAACTTATAAGCCAAGGAAGAAGTTCATTTCTCCCATTGAACTCATGCTATACTTGGATTTCATCAATTCTTCAAATTCCATACACATCTTTTCATTGGTTGACCCAAATATAATGTCATCCACATAGACTTGTAATAAGAGCAAATCTCTTCCTTTCTTCTTGTAAAAGAGGGTCTTATCAATAGCTCCCCTTTGGAAGCCATTTTCAAAAAGTTGATTTGACAGTTCATCATACCAAGCTCTTGGAGCCTGAAGTAGTCCATACAAGGCTTTGTTTAGTTTATACACCCTGTTAGGATAAATAGGATCCTCAAAACCTGGTGGTTGAGAAACATACACCTCCTCTTCTATCTTTCCATTTAGGAATGCAAATTTGACATCAAGTTGGAATACCCTGATATTCTTTGAGGCAACATAAGCTAATAAGATTCTTATTACTTCAAGTCTTGCAACTGGTTCAAAGACTTCCTCAAAGTCAATCCCTTCTTCTTGTAGGCATCCCAAAGCTACAAGTCTGGCTTTGTTCTTAATCACAATACCCCTTTCATCCCTTTTTGTTTCTGAACACCCATTTTGTTCCAATTGCATGTCTGTTTCTTGGCCTATCTACAAGTTCCCAAACTTGTAGATCTCTAAATTGAGCCAATTCCTCTTGCATTGCTTGTACCCAACTGTTGTCCCTTAGAGCTTGAACAATATTCTTTGGTTCTGTTTGGGATAGAAAGTAGGAGTACAAACAAATGTTTGCAGTTTCAGAATGACTTCTTGTAACCCTTTCATATACATTGCCAATGATGTGTTCAGAAGGATGATTCTTTGCAACATAGGGGGTTTGAACTATCATATCAGTTGACACAGTTGTGTCAAGATTTGATTCATTGAGTTCTGGTTCTTCAATGCTCAAATCAGGTGATGAAACATCAACTTCATGTGTCTCCTCATTGCTCTGTCCTGAGGTGGATACACCATTGTTTCCCAATCTTAGTCTCTCAAACAAATCTTGAAACCTTGCACCTGTAGCAATTGCTTCTTCTTCAGTTTGATTGCTTGGATCCTCCTCATTTTGAACTTCATCATTTTGCCCTTCTTGATCGTCTTGGTTATCATATGCTTGATCTTGTACTGGACCTTCATTGTTCTCTTGATTGTCATCTTGAACTTGATCAACATCTGTCCTAGAGGAGTCTTTTATGAATGTAAATTTACTTTCTTTGCTTGCAACCTTCTTCCACAACTTTTCCAAGTCCAACGTCTTTTGTTTTGACTCTTCAAACACACTGGTTTTTTTTATTTTCTTTTTTTACCTATCACGAATCGTGTGTATTTCTCGTAAGACTGAGAGTAATAAAAAAAATCAAATCGCACCATCTATGTAATAGGTAAATGTCTCTTTTTCTCCTGAAGTTATCGGAATTATTCGTAATAAAATATTGGCTACAATTGAAAAGGTTTTATCAATAAAATTTCCATTTATCCGCGATCTAGACATAGGTAGCAATCCATTCTATCATTGTTCTCATTACTTCTCACGGGAAAAGGATCCCCCAAGGAAAAGAATTCTACAGTACGAAATAACATATTAAAAAGGATTCATCATAGTCTTCTGGATAGATCTTGAAAGATTTTATCAATTTCTCTAAATCAAACAACCATGATGCACCATCAACTGTGTTGAATTGGTTTTCATTGAAAACTACATACCGTAGGCCTTAGAGTGTGTATATTAGCCTACAAGGAATCAGTTTAAGGATTTTGCTTGAAACTTGTTCAAGTAATCCTTTATGTTCAACAGAGAACATTTGCATCCAAAAGCTTTGAAAAACTTTATATAGGGTTTTCTTTTATAGAAAATTTTATATGGAGTCTTGTTGTGATATTTGTTTATTAGTATGCTGTTCTGAACATAGCATGTTGTGTTAATAGCTTTTTCCCAAAATGTGACAGGTAGATTAGCATCAGCTAGCATGGTTCTTGCTGCTTCAATGAGTGTTCTATTTCTTCTCTCAGCAACACCATTTTGTAACAACTCGGGTTTTTTCGTTTAAAATATTAAATATCTTACTTATTTTCATTCTCGGGTAACTTAATCAATCAAATTTCATATTTAACTCGTTATTTTTGTTTATTATATTTAATAAATTATAAAATATAAACTTTCTATTACACACATTTTTACCCCTAACTTAAGGATTTAACTCAATATGTATCCACACTTGAACTTCAGGGACTAAAGTGCAAATCTGATTATCTTTTTATATTATATTCCTTTAGCCAAACCGAAACCCATTAACCAGAATCATAACCCGTTTTTCATACCAAGCCCGCGATCCGGATTATAACTTGTAGCTTAAACTTCGTCGTATTTTTAGAATTGATCTTGGTAAATTGTTGGTGATGCCTAAACGATCGCTACCGACACCATTAATTTGGAAATTATGATCCTCAATATACGAGTTAACCTTTTAAACGAGTCGTCCATAACCTAACCTGTAAATATCATCTAGAATTGTTTATAATCTAATTAAAACAAGCATACACCCTCTCCTTCAAGTCGCGAATCAAACCCCTATCAGTAATTATATGATTGTCTGCAGTCTATGCCATCTTGATCGTGTTTTTCTGTCGAACCCAAGTTGATCTAAGTAACCCTCATTACATCGTTGTTACAGGTAATTGGTACATGATTTGTGTTCGTTGTAATCTGTAAACTAAAAGCCCTGATGTTAATTAAACCTAAAACCAACATATTGATCAGTTGAAGTATTAGGGTTCTTAGGTTTTGGGGGAAAATCTGGGTTCAACTATATAATAATTTATTTTCAGTTAATAATCAATTATCTTGGTAGCGCAGTTGGTTTTTGGTGTTTGTTTGAGTATGTGAACCGGCCAGGGTCGCGGGTTCAAGCCCCCTGAACGCGGTTTTTGGTTTTCTTTTTATTTAAAAAAAGTATTTTAATTAGTTTAAATGTTTTATAATTAATATTAAATATCGACAAGTCGTTGTTTTCGTAAACCAACATCTTAGAGTTACGTTCTTGTCTGGATAATCTATATTCTCGTTACAAGTGTTGTAAAGAAATATATAAACGTGTATACTATAAGTAATTTAATAACAAACTAATATTATTTTAACTATAAACCGACGCCAGATTGACGGTTCTCATCCTTAAACGTCTTTATAAAACTTACTTATAATTATTATATATACATATATATATTATATATCTACTAAGCGTAAGAAATAGATTTTTATTAAAAGATTTAAACAAAATATTTATTTATATCTAACTAGATACTATATTTAATTATCTACACATTATTAAACTACTTTATTTATTTATTTAGATATTATTATTATAATTATTTGTTTAAAGTGTTTATATATTTATATTATGTTTACTCAAATATTATATCTCAATTTATAATTAGTCAAATCATTTTATTCATATATTTAATTCTTTATTTAAAGTATATTTTATATTAAAACTATTTATGTAAATTATGTACTTATAAGTCTAATTATATAATTTTTACCAAGTATATGTAATGGTGATTCTATAAATAATAATCAATAATATTAATCTTTGCAATAATAATTATTTTAGAAATTCATCGATCAATTAATAAATCTTCTAATCTCAATCATAACTCAAATCACATCTAAATCTTATTTCATTAAAGTATGTTATATCATTTATAATTAATTCATATTAATATTATTTAACTAGGAATCATTGACGATATATCCGAAGGGTTTACTTTTCTCCTCATCCTCATTTGTATTTCGTTCATCTAATCAGGTGAGTAATCACTCTCCATTTTACTTATTTTACACCTTTTGGGGACTTATGCGTATTTACAGTATTTATCTATTTTCTACTATTAAAAACCGCAACTGTTTAATCCTTGTGTGCATCAGTTTATGCATTACTTGTTATGTGCTTATATTGTTTACGTGAATCGCATTCGGAGAGGTCTAACATATTCTCAGTCTAGTATGATCATACGACCGGCGTACTGGCCGACTTCCGACGCATTGACAATGGTTACACCGACACCTCATTTTTGGTAACCAATGCCCATTCGCATGGCAACGGTTTAGCCCTTTCTTTATGGTTTGATTGATTGTTTTATATTCTATGGTTTAACTGCTTATTCTCACAGGAACAGTTTGCATCTTTCTTTATTTATTATATATTATTACTGTTGTGTCTTAAACTGGTGTTTTACTCACTCAACATGTGTTGTTGACAAAAAAAATCTATTTTATACGCATTTGCAGGGTATCAGCTTGGTTGTTTAGCAAGATGAAGATCACGTAGAGATGTCTTTTAGGATACAAACTTAATTGATTGTTTTTTTAATTTCTTTACATTTGATGTAATTAACTGTAATTGTTTTATTTAAATAAATTAAATAGATATTGTCATTTATCAATTTGCATGATAGTACCTTGAGAGTTGTGACAATCAGCTCATTCCCCAACATTTCCACCGTAGGTTGGGGTGTGATAGCACACTTGCTTACCATATTACCGATAATGGATTCAAACGAGGAACTGTGGACTGTACTCTCTTTTATAAGAATGTTGGTGATGATTTGCTCCTTGTCCAAAAATATGTCAATGACATCATACTTGGTTCTACAAATGACAAGTTGTGTAAGGAGTTTGAGAAGTCGATGCTGACGAAATTTAAAATGAGCTTGATGGCGGAGATGAATTTCTTCTTAGGGTTGCAGGTTTATCAGTCTGACACTGGAAATTTTATTCATCAGACAAAATATGTGAACGATGTCTTGAGCCGATTCAAGATAACTACTGGGAAAATCCCTTCGACGCATCTTCCCGTAGTTCACAATTTGTCACCGGACGAATTGGATGATACCGTTGATCCAACCATTTACCGAGCAATGATTGGTTCTTTAATGTATTTAACTGTTACTTGTTCTGATATCATGTTTGCTATTTGTTTATGTGCCAGGTATCAATCGAGTCCCTGAGTGACTCATTTGGAGGTGTTTAAACGTATACTTCACTATCTGGGGGGTAATCCTGACACCGGGTTATGGTATCCCAAGGATGATAACTTTGAACTCACTGCGTTTTCCGATTCTGATTATGGAGGATACAAGATCAATTTCAAATCTACCACAGCGGGTTGTCAATTTTTAGGAAGCTGGCTTGTTTCCTGGCAGTGTAAGAAGTAGACAATGGTCTCCACTTCAACCGCAGAAGCAGAATATTTGGCAGCCTCGAGTTGCTGTTCACGGGTTCTTTTGATCCAGCAACACTTGCGGGATTACGATTTCAAGTTTCTTACTACTCCCATTTTTATTGATAACTATGCTGCTATTAATATCACCAAGAATCTCGTGCACCACTATAAGACAAAGCATATCGAAATTCGGTATCATTTTATCCGTGATTGTTTTGAAAAGAAATTAATTGATCTTAAGAAAGTGCACATGGATTTTTTGAAAGCTGATCTGTTTACTAGAGCTTTTGACAAAACGTGTTTTAACTTTTACTTGGTTTAAACAGATTGAAAACTCTTGATGATATCCTTAAGCTCGGATAATTATCATTTTGTTTTTGTTTTGTTTATTTTGCTATGATTATTTTATGATTTTGGGTTTTGGGGAGGAAAATGGAAAAATACAAAAATATTGTGAAATCTGTTTGTAGAGAGAAAATCCAAAAACATTAAGATTTTGAAAAGACAAAAATACTGTGATTTCTGTTTGTGTAGAGAAAATCCAAAAACCTTAAAAAATTTAAAAAGACAATAATATTTTGATTTCAGTTTGTATAGAGAAAAACCAAAAACATTCAAATATTTCAAAAATCTCAAAAACAATTTTGAACTCTTTCGCTTTAAATTTTGTCAATTACTTAAATTTAAAGGACATATACTTGTATATGTTTGGTCCTGATATTTACGTGTGTATATTCGGGATGGCCATTTCCTGAAAATGGAAAGTAACTGGGGCGACGGTTGTGTGTTTTTATTTAATTCTTTCGCTGAAAATTATGTTGGTTATTTAAGTTTGTGGAATATGTATACATATTTGGTCCTGATATTTACTTGTAGATTTATAGGATAGCCATTTATCTATAAACTAAAAGTGACTGGGGCGACTGAATTTAAATGCTCCTAAAAATGAGTTTTGAAGCAAAAAGAGAAAATGATAGTACATTGATCATCTAGTCTCATATCCAGTAAGAAATAAGTTTAAAAGGCTAAGTGCTTAATTGCATTGGTGCATTGATAGGTCTTAAACAAGTTGTCAAGGTAAAATATGTGATATAAACATAAAGAATTGCCAAATTGAAAGAGGTGTTAGTCTCTTCCAAAGATCTCGGTAATGAAGGCAGAAATGTAATAGCTTGTCATACTCAAGACTTATGTTTGTCTGATCACCAAGAACAAAACTTCAATATAAAATGCATTTAGTTTATGGTTAACGCTTCAATGGTGTATGGCCTTGTGGCCTTAAATCCTGTATTGATGGGATGCATCCGGTTTTTGGACACTGTGAGTCTTTATGCAGCTTAAATATCTGGGTATTCATAAACATGAATATTTCAAAAAGCTTTTAGAGAAAACCCAAAGTCATTAAACTTGATCACTACTGTACATCATACAAATTCATTACTGACTTGATCAAAAGTCGTTGTTATTCATACATTGTTCCTCCCTTGCGCACGTCTTAATACCCATAAGAAACGGACCCCATGGGATATAATGTATGTAAGCCTACATACAAACTCGTGCATACTCATTCACAGTAAATGAAGCTTGGTGTATCGCTTGATAATGGGGGTATACCTTGTAGTGGGGATTATGAGCTGAGATTGTTTTGTTTAGTAAATGAAGCTTGGCGTTACGCCTTGTTCTTGAGTTTTTTACCAAGGAAATAAAAGGAAATGAGAGGGAAGGATAAGAAAGAAAAGGGAAGGGAAGGAATTTTTTTTTTAATTAAGTTTGTTCTTGAGTTTGAAGGAAATTAAAGGAAAGGAAAGGATAACTATGTTAAAAAATAGTTATCCTTAGTAATCATCCCATTTTTGGGAGGATAACTTATTGGGAAAATAAATTAATTTAATCCCTCCTAACTCCTCCTACTCCTTTCCTTCCATCCTAAAAAAAACTCAAGAACACCCATTGTTTAACTATCCTTAGTTTTCCTTTCCTTTCCTTCATTTAAAAAAACTCAAGAACATGGCGTAAAATCTTCATTTTGATCAACAACATAATGGTTTAAGTCAAGTTGAGGTGATATGGTAAAAGTTAAACTAAGCCCGAACCGAGATTAGAGGCTGATAGCTTATGATATTATGTGCCTTAACTGAAAATTAAATCATATAAAAAAATACTCGAAGGTTTGTTATAAGATTTAGTGGAAAACAATATCAATGACCGACTTAACAATAGTCACAATAACGATGAAATATAAAACTGCGATGGAAAGGCAATTTGGTCAATTTGATTCTCTACTTAACTCACAAAAATATGTACTGCTTTCGTAAAATAGTTTTTATATATTTGTTTTTGTTTTATATGTTTTTTACTTTGAAAATATTCAAAAATCCAAAAATATTATGTTTTTCAGTTTTTTGTGTTTTCCATCTTTATTTTTGATTTTCGAGCTATAAGGTACATATTTGAAAAAGAAAATACCAAAAAGATCTTTCCAATTATATTTAACTCTTTTTATTTATTTGTTTTTTTAAGTTAATTCATTTAACTTATGTGTTTTGAACGCAAAGCATGTTAAGGTATAATATCTTACACCGAATGGTAAGATTCTTAAGGTAAAGTTCATCGGGACACGGGTTTCGATGCATTATTTAATACTTGAAGTTAAGATAAAAAGGTTTCATTTTAATTTGGTTATTTAATGGCTATTCGTTGTGATAAGTCATAATGAATGGAGTCCATTCGTTATCTATACGGATAACAAATGAGGGTTATTTGTTTTTAAAATTTGGATAAAGAATAAGTCTATTCGTTATCATCATTCGTTTCCCTACACTGATAACGTGTGACCTCATTCGTCATCATTATTGATAACGAATGAAGAACGAATCGGAGTTTATTCATTTATGACATTTAATTTATCATTCATTCGTTAATGGGGTTAACGAATGAACCAAAAAATTAGAACCATTCGTTAATTTTGAATTAACAAATGGGTCCATTCGTTGTCTGGGAATGTGTGCAAGGGTTGTAACTTATAATGAACACGGGGTGAACGAATAGGCTCAATCGTTCACTCATATACTACACTCACAGAAAAGAACTATTGCAAATTTTTTCTAGAAATTTCGACCATCACCAACCACACATTCGTTGATCTAATAATAATCCTAAGGTATAGATGACATAAACGCGATAATTTTCGTCGATTTTCATCAATGTTTAACGGGTTAATTAGTCATATCTTTAATTGGTTTTGAGTCATGAACATAACTCACAGTAATAAGGGTTTTTAACCTTAATGTTTGTTTGGGATTGTATATCGATGATATTTCGAGTTCATTCATGCTCAAATTTTGGTGATTCATCGTTATACATGATTTAATTGGATTTCCGATTGCATGTTGAATGTTTTCGTTCTTCCTTAATTTTGACTTTGACAATGGAGGTCAAAGTTGATAATTATTGATGTAATTCGCTATGGACAACAAATGGACACTCATTCGTGTCTAAGTTCCAGTTGTTGACTCATTCGTTGAGTTAACATAACGAATCAATCCATTCGCATGAGTTAGTAATGAATGAACCTTCAATTGGTTTCATTTGTTATTATTTATTCGGTAGTCATTCATTCGCTAAGATGAATATAATGAATCATGCCATTCACTATAAAGAATGTCACCCTTTGTTATAATGTATGACTTAACGAATGATACTTGTAATTTAATTTTCAAAATGGAAAATTTAAAATTTTAAATAAATTAATATTATGTTCGTTTTTACCAATCCTTGGGTTTAGGTATCTTCAGAAATTGCTGATGAAATTGTACAAGATGTTCCCGTTGAGGATCCGCAACAGGTTATTCCAGAACAACAGTCTGTACAGCAACAACAGGCTCCTGCTGCTCCTCGAAAGCCATTTGACAAAAGGCACAATATATGTGCATTGTACAAGACAACTTTACTGATCAGGACATAGTTGGAGATGTAATTGCATTCCTACGACGATCCAGGATCCATTTTGCCATTACTGCTGATATACCTGTCCACTTCAGTTTCATCCGTCCATTCTGGAACTCGGCACAATATGTGGAGTCAGAGAATCACATTGTTGCTGAGATCAACAAGAAGCCGATTATTATCTCTCCTGGTGTTATCAGACGTGTACTTCGGTTTATGGATAACATGGACTGTCCATGTGAGTTAGACAAGACGTTGATACGGGGCTTATCTCAGAAACTATTTTATTCTGGAGAGCTTGATCTTTCCCAGTGCAACAAGGCGTACTTGTGTGCTCCATACAAGTACTTACTACATGTTCTAAACATTGCCTTGGGGGACACAAGGGTGGATACAACGAGTGTCGGGTTATGCTACAATCCGCATTCGTAGATCTTATATTGAACAAGCCGTTCAACAAGCCGTTCAATTTCTCAGAGCTTATATTTTATCACTTGAAGGAGAATTGCTTGATCAAGAATCATCGCAGCAAACTTCTTATGTATCCACACTTCTTACAGTTAATTATTCAGGATTTGATCCTGATTTAGTGATAGATCAGACGTTGGAGAATGATGTGTTGAAATTGGAACACGTAAATGTTGATACTATGAAGAGGATGAAGACCTATCGTAGTAAAGAACCAGAAGATCGTCCAAAAACCAAACATTTGATTGGTCATTTGGCGAATCCAGCATATGAATGTCCTTTTGATGATCGTGGATTCACGACGACTCAGACTCTAAACGTGAAGAAGGACCAGGTGGTAACGGTGGTGGTAATGATGATGGTGGAGTTGATGGTCAAGGAGGTGATGGACGACGTGTTGACGTTGAGGCAGCCAGCTCGTATGCTGCAAAACGAAAACGTAAGGGCTAGGAAACAGTGAAAGAACACCCGCCCAAACGTCGTGTGAGGCACAGTAACGGTGTGGAAATTTATCCACAGGTGCCTAGGTCCTTTGCACCACAAAGGCCGGTGGTGTCGCTTACTACTAGCACCCCGGTACGTACATTGACGACGACCATTACTTCCGATCCATGGCTTGGCTTAATTCCTCAATCAGTGTTATCTCCAATGCCAAGGCAGATTACATCATCAATGGTGGTTCCTCCTACACCGACTATGATGTCTAAACAACCCTTGGACGTCTCATTTATGAGAATCAGTCGTCCACAGGGTGTTTTACAACCTGTCTTGGCTTCATTTCAAGCTATGCCCCTACCATCAGATGGACATGCTTTTGAGTTCGATTCACTTATATGGGAATCAAATGGCGGCTGATCGTCAAGTTCAAGAACAGATGATGACATATCAACGTCGTCTAGTGGGGTGTGTATCGTATTGCCAGAAGGAAACCAAAGAGCTGCGTGTGATTGTGGCAGCTCAGGGGGTGAAGATGAAGAAGCAGGAGGAAATTATTCTTCAACTAAGGTGTAAAGACAACGCGTTAAAGAAACTGAAGGACGATGAAGAAGATAAGGATCCTGATGCTCCTAGTGCCAGTGGAAGTGAGCCAAATCAATCTCACGGCTCATCTGCTGCTGGAACGAGTGGTGGTGGTGGTGAAGGCAATGATCGTCAGATAGTTGTGTATCAAGACTCGACTAATGGTAAACCTATCGAGTCGATCAAAGTGAACACCGTATTATTTACGGATTATGAAAAGGGGTGGCGATGAGCACTGCCAACGCGAATGAGATTGAAGAAGGAGAATTTGTCGATCATGCCCTGACTCGCGATCAAATTTCACTATTATTAGGGTTGAACGATGAAGAATTAGATGCGTTGGAGGCTGAGAAGGACATGGAGGTTGTGAATGATGATGATGTAACAACTCGGGTTTTTAAAGTTATATTTTTATTAAATACCCGACTCGGTTCAATGTTCGGGTTATTTTGATTAAAAATATATCGTTGTCGAATTAGTTTGATTACTTTATTAATATTTAATTATTTATAATAAATTTTTATTGTTCTTACATTTTTAACCCAAAATATAAGTTTTAGCCTCTTATACCTTCAACCCCAAACACCAAGGACCTAGTTGTAACTTATGTTATAACCCATTTCCAAGCTGGATTATCCGTTTACCCATATCCTTGTTTATGTGGGTTTTCTTGCACCCGACTCCAATAATCACCAAATTAAGCTAACAAATCCTATTATAAAAATTTTTGATCTAGGAAATCGTTCACATATCTCTATCGCGGCCTAACCGACACCCTAAACGAGTTAATATTATCATTGGTGATCCGTTTTTCCATATTAAGCAAACCGACGTTTGTGAATCTCGTAGGACACGATTTAACGAGTTATAATTCAATTAAATTCATATATATAGTCCTTATATGCTAGCCGACCTTTACCCTATACTTAATTGAATTAGTTTAGCCTTTTAGATCATCGTTCATCACCTTCTTGCGCCGCCACTATTCTGTCCAATTAGCTTATCCCCAGACGTCGTTTGAGGTAAATGATTAGTGGGTTTTAATCGCGATATCGTGCTAAACAAAAGCCCCATGGTTGATTTGATTAGTGGTAACGGGTTTGATCAAATCGATCTGCTAGGGTTTGTGTTCAATATAATTTTACTTGTTTATGTATTTAAGTGTTGGTTTCAAATCTTATTTGCTTGTCCTGGTCAGCCCAGTTGGTTAAACATATAAGGTATGGGGGCAGAGGTCGCGAGTTCGAACCCCTGCACCCTGTGTTTTTGTTGGATTTTTCTTGTTTTATTTTGTTTTAAGCATTCAACCATTATTTACTAATAATAATAACTAATAAAGGTTATTTAATAAAAACCGACTTTTTAATACTCGTTTAACTCATGTGCACTTTCGTGTATATACTTATATAAGCATATAGTTATATATATCTTGCGAGAAGTGATATTACAGCGAGAAGTGCGACAAGTGAAGTTATAACTCCATTGATCCCTAATTTCACTTCCTTTCATATGATGTTGATTGTATATATAGGTTAATTGTATTTATGTCGTAATAACACATTCAAACCTACCTACAAACATATAAATGTACCGAGCCACATTCAAACCTATGTACCTACACACGTACATACATACATACCCATATACAAACATACGTACACATATACAAAACATACGTACCTACACACATACATATGCACCTACACAACACACTTATACATAAGAAATGGAGTGAAATTAGGGATTAATGGAGTTGCACCTTCACTTCTCGCACTTCTCGCTGTAAACAAACTTCTGAAATGATCCAATACCTATATATATATATATATATATATATATATACTTAAAAATCTAATATTTATATATAAAACTCAAGTAAACTATATATATATATATATATATCCTTATATACTTATATTTATAAAATTAAAAGTAATATTTTCCAAGATATGTTTTCATGAATCAAGATAAGTATTTTATATAATATATTCTTATATATATTATTATATTATTATCATATTAATTTAATATTGTTTATCATAAGCCAATCGTTATAGCTTTGTGCTTCTCAACATCTCAGTTATACTTGCTCATTTGGTTATTTTGTTATACTCATATGACTTGTTGCAACTACTTATTTTTATTTATATTTGTGAACTGGTGTGTTTCTCACTTAACCTTATGTTGATAAAACTACTTTATTTTCAACGCATATGCAGGTAAACGTGTGATGTGAAGTAATTAGAAGATCACTTAAGGATGTATGGTAGAAGAAAATATTAACGAGACAACATTATTCATGATTTTTGATTGCTTGATGCATTATTGTAAGTTTGAATATTGTATGGATTTTGTTTTATATGTAATTTAAATTAATAGATATTGAAACCTATATTGTTGCATGATAGTATCCTTGAGAGCTGTGACAATCAGCTCACGCCCCGGCATTTCCGCCGTAGGTTGGGGTGTGACAGATGAGGTGTTGCTTAATACAGTAGTCCACATGGGAATACGTCGTTTATTTGTGAAGATGAGGAGATCGAGATGGAAAATGTCACAAGAGAGGAATACCCTGATCTTTATCATCGTTCAAATGTTGATCAAGGTGTTCCAACTTTCACTGAAGGATATGTCAAAGCTGCTGAAGATCATCTTTAAAAAACAACAAAGAATAAGGAAAAGATGTCGGAGAAAGAGTCAAGCTCGTCTGATTATGATATTGAAAGTTGGTTCAAGAATCGTAGCAACAAGACTCGAGCTTCAAAGATCATTGATGTTTATCGTTATGTGGATCGAGAACAACAACTGGATGTTGCTGCACGGGCAAAATCCAATTAGAAAACCACATTTAAGGTTGTGCAAAAAGTTGAAGGTGATATTGTTTCTTGGTTGTATGATTTAAAATGGAAAGTTAGTATAATTAAGAGGGAGAACGGCATCCAGTATTTTCAATATATTACTGACGTTCTATCACTGCCGATATGGGACGTGCGGACGCTCGCCAATCGGTCGTTTATTAATCGTGGTGGAGATCGATTTGTAGGATGGTTCCACCAACATCTTCTCTTCAAGGTCAATCACGGATTTAAATTCTTTAAACTGCAGATTCCAACCCATAAGTATATTGATGAGATTGATCCCCGTATGGGTTAGAGGAAACTTATCTTTAAAGTTAAACCGCCTAAGACTATGAAACGTGTACCGGTGAAGACTTTTCTACAGAATCTTCACCTATCGTTCAATCGATGGTACTATGTTAATAGGTCGGGCGAGGTGGTCATAGTGTTAGGAAAGGGCTTGAAGACTAACTTTTTACGAGTCATTGATCCGATGTGGCTAGTTAATTTATCGGAGACCGACAACGATGTATTATTCGAGAACAAGATTTTGTTTGAGAGACATGAAGATTACGATCGAGCTATGCAATTCCAACGTGTTGTGCGTGTGTGTCATGCATTCGGGATACATAGTTTTCGAGATTCGAAGACTAAAAGATTCAAGTAAATTAAGGACATAGAGCTCAAGACGAGGGGGTGTTTGTTAGTGCAAGGTTTTGTCCTCTCGATTCTTTGTAATAGTCTTTATAATTTATTATTAATTTAATGTAAAAGGGCAGTTATGTAATTAAGACCCATACGTTATTCATGGCTCATTCATTAAGGATGTTTAACGAATGAGGCCATTCGTTATTATTTATGGTTCATTTGGTTAAGGATATTTAATGAATGAACGTTAATCATATAGTTATATGTCCATTCGTTAAGGATGTTTAACGAATGGACCTTAGTCGTTATTTATTGTAGTCATTCGTCATGGAATGTTGACGAATGGGGGATAACGAATGAGTCATTCGCTATACCATTTTGGTAACTTATATAATGAAGACGAATGAAGGCCATTCATTACAGGTTGTGTAAAGAATGGCAACTCATCTTCTATATAAAGGCTGCTATGCTTTTCATAATTTAAGTATTGTTAAAGTTATTTCTCCCTTACCGTTACTCTGCTCAATTGTGTACTCAATACTTCGTTAATCTATTAATCAACAATGTATATCACATAACTAGATCCTTGGTCTAATCAATATGACGGATTATATTGACTGAAGCTCTATTAGTGATTTCGTGTTTCAACAAACCCAATCACAACCTAGGGTTGTGGTTACTCCTCCACATGTTAATGTAACCGTTTGATGAGCAAAGGTGGTTACTAGTCCTTCCAGTACCCCGGTTGTTACATTAGTGACAAGGGCTTCCACTGATACAAGATTTGCCTCGATTCCTCAACCGAAGTTGCCTTCGATGGCTTCTCCTCAACAAGTCATGGTTACTACAAGTCCATCAATTTCTACTAGTCCAATGCAGAGGCCAAACTTCACATATATGGGTTTTAATAGACCGACCGGCTTGATGCAGTTGCTACATCCGAAATTTTATAGGTTGCCACCTCAGCAACATATGTTTTAGATGATGAATCTGATCCATCTTTAATAGAATCAGATGGCAGCTGATCGACAATTTCAAGTACATATGAGGGCTGAGCAAAGGCGGATGGTTAGAGACTTACAAATGCTCCAAAAAGAGAACCGGGATCTCAAAGCCCTGGTTATTTCTCAGGGGGAGAGAATTGATAAGCAGGTTGAACATATACTTCAACTGACTTGTGAAGAAGACATGTTGAAAAAGTTGAAGGATAAAGATGATGATAAGGATCCTGAAGCTAGAGGTTTTAACTAGCAACTAGGTGGTGGTGCTTCATCATCTGGAAATCAAGCAGCTGAAGATGGTGTATGGTGATCCCACTATTGTTCAACTTGTGAACACGCTTAAGGTAAAGATGATGCTATTTGTGAATGAGCGTGGGGTTATTATGAGTATTGTAAATGCAGACGATCTCAAAGAAGGTGAGTTTGTTGACCATTCGTTAACAAAGGAACAAATTTCCTTGCTTTTAGGTCTGAATGAGGAGGTAGTGGACGAGTTAGAGAGAAACGAGGATGTTTTGGTAATGGATACAGACGAGGTGAGATTTGACATGCGTGTTCTGTCTGGGAACACGTCGTTTAATTATGATGATGTGGAAGTTGAAGACGTGAATATCCTGATATGTATGCACATAATAATTCTGATGAGGGAATTCCATTATTCACAACCGAACATTTTCAAGCAGCAGAAGAGTGTCTGCAGAAAGAGAAAGAGAAAGGAAAGAATAAAGTATCGGTTACTGAGACCAAAACTTTGGATGATATGTTTACTCATAATGTATCAAATATGAATAAAATGACCAAGACCTTGAGGTATGTTGAACGTGAAGATTATAAACAATCGAAGGCTCGAGAATCAGCGTATTAGATAAAGAAGTTCGTGGCTGTCAAGACGGTGAAGGGTAATATTATTTTGTGGATGTACGACTTGGATCTTGAGGTATGTATTGTCAAATGGGAGCAGAGAGTTGAGTATTTTAAGTGTATTACTGATGTGCTGACTATGCCAAGGTGGGATGTGTGTACACTAGCAAATAGACAATTCATGAACCATGGTGGTAATCAATGGGTTGAATGGTTCTATCAGCTATTGCTACATTGAGTAAGGTATGGATTTAAATATTTCAAGCCTTAGGTGCCTACTCAAAATTATATTGACGAGATGGGTCCACGCACCGGCTGGAGGAAACTTGTTCTTAATATTAAACTGCCTCTCACTTTGAAGAAAGTTCATGTAAAGACTTTTCCCCAAAGTCTTTAAAAGAAGTTTAATAGGTGGTACTATGATAGCAAGACCAGTGAAGCTGTGATCGTCTTGGGATTGGGCTTGAAGACGAATTTATTAGGGTGATCGACCCTATATGGCTGGTGAACCTATTTGAGTCTAAAATGAAGTTTTATACACGAATTGGATCAGATGGGCTAATGTCAAAGATAATGAGCAGGCTATGCAATTTCAATGTGTTGTTCACATTTGTTATGCATTTGGAATTCATGGTTGTGCAGATTGGAAGACTAGCCGATTTTTAGAGTAAAGACAAAGAGCTCGAGACGAGGGGGAGTTTGTTGATACACGGTTTAGATCTTAGTCTTTGTATAACGTATTTTGGTTATTAGTATAACGTATAGGGTTATTTTGATAATTTGTATTATATACATTCGCTAAGTGTAAGGCTCATTCATTAGAGTAGCTAATAACAAAGGAGTCTCGGTGTTTATTAGTGCTCATTCGTTACAAATGTTAACAAACGAGACTAACGTATGTGCTGATTCGTTATGTTAACGAATAGGGTTTAACGTATACTGGAGAATGACTCTCATTCGTGATGGCATGTATAACGAATGAAGTTAACTCCTATAAGTACCCTGTAACTTATTCTAATGTAATAACAATTCTTATTTTATCACATTCCATATTGTTACCCTGCCTATTTCACACTCAACACACACAATTAACGTAATCATCAAGTTCTAATCGTAACTCATACCGTTGACTAGATCCTTAACGTATCGGATCATGATTCGATCAGATCACAGTGGTTTCTCACTCTTAACACGAATGTTCTTTTCTTTGCTTCAGTCTTTGGCACTTTTATTTTTTTAGCTAGTCCTAACAAGCTTTCCTTTTGGGAAATCAAGTTTAAAGTGGCCTATCTCTCCACATTTAAAACAAACATCCAAGTTCTTTTGGCATTCTTGAGAATCCATGATTGATTCGTCTAATTGAGATCTAGTCATTGATATGATTATGTTATAGGTAGATTACGATAACTGTGTGTAGTGCGTGTGTTGAGAGAGAATTTCGGCAGAGTAACGAGGCAAATCGATAAAAAAAAATACAAAATCTGTGAATTTAGAATATGTTACAAGGGTATATATAGAAGATGGGTCATTTTTGTCTCATTCGTTAGACATACCTAACGAATGAGCCTCGCATTCGCCTCCTATACGTTATGTCATTCGTTAAACAATCCTTCACGAATGACTCACATATGTTACCCTCCATTCGTTAACATTCATAACGAATAAAGCACAATATACACGAACTCATTCGTTATCATTAACGAATGATTTGTTAAATAAATTACCAAACTACCCCTATACGTTAAACTATTCTTCAAATATGTTAACAAAGATCGAGACGACAATTGATGCATCAACAAACTGCCCTCGTCTCGAGCTTTGTTGTCTTCATACTTTAATCTGCTGGTCTTCCAATCTACATAGTTATGAAATCTAAATGCATGACAAACCCGAACGACTCGTTGGAATTGTATAGCTTGCTCATTATCTTTACTATGCGCCCATCTGATCTAATTATGATATCACACGTCATTATCGGATTCAGACAAGTTAACCAGCCAAATCGGATCAATAACTCTAATAAACTCAGTCTTCAACCTGATCCCAATACAATTACAGCTTCTCCGGTCTTGTCATCATAATACCACCTATTTAATCTCTTATAAAGACTTTGGGGAAATGTCTTTAATGGGACTTTCTTTAATGTTCGTAGCGGCTTTACGTTAAGCACTAATTTCCTCCAGCTGGTGCGCTGATTTATCTCATCAGTGTACTTTCTCGTCGGCACCTGTGGTTATAAGAACTTAAAACCCTACCTTACCTCGTGAAGAAGATGACGATAAAACCAATCTGCCAACTGTTTATCACCTATGCTGATGAATTGTCTATTCGCCAACATACGAACATCCCATCGTGGCATGGTAAGAACAACAGTTTTACGCTGAAAATAATGAATGTCATTCTCCCATTTCACGATACATACTTTAAGTTACGGTTCGTACATCCACGAGATAATATTACCCTTAACCGTCTTCACGGCAACAAACTTCTTCATTTGATATGCAGTCAACCGAGTCTTCGATTATAAATAGTCTTCTTTCTGTTCATACCGCAATCGCTCGATCATCTTGTTCATCATTTCAGAATTATGATTAAACATACCATCTGAAGCATGTGTCTTCATTCACCTTCTCTTTTCCTTTTGCTTTCTTTTTCTCCTTTCTCTGACTCTCTTTGGCTGCTTCATAATGTTCAGTTGTGAAAAACGGAATCCCATCATAAGAATTGAAATGTGTGTACATATCATGGTATTCCTTATCCGTCACATCTTCCAGTTTCACATCATCATAATGAGTATTCGCAGATGAAGACTTTAATCGAATCTGACTTCCTCAGTGTCCTCTACTTCCACATCCTCCAGTCATTCCAACTCCACCACATCCCCTTTGTTTAAATTAAGAAGGATCGCGATCTGTTCTTTAGTCAAAAAGTGATCAACAAACTCGCCTTCTTCTCTCTTATCAGCATTCACCATGCTCATTACAACCCCGTTCTCATCATCAAATAAGACTATCTTCACTTTCAAAGTATTAACGGGTTATACCTCGGCTGAATCATGATAAACAACCATTTTTTTCCCAATGACCCCCCCCCCAACAGGAACATTACCAGATGTAGAACCACTTGGTTACTGATCAAAACGGCCTGCTTCAGGATCCTTGTCGTGATCCAATCCTTCAACTTTTTCAACATATTTTTTTTGCATGTCAATTGAATTCCCAATTCCCCCCCCCCCACCCCCACCCCACCACCCCCATGAGCAGCAACTAGTGCTCTCAGCTATTTATTCTCCCTTTCTTTAAATTTACGATCAACAATCATTTGATTCTTTTATAAATGTATAAGATTCATTTAATGGAATATCTGATATTGTACTAGCAGATTATATAAGTTGGGATGAATCAACTTGAGAAACCTAGTGTCAATCTCGGTACATCACGGATCTAGTCTTACAATATGATATACATTTGATAGTGTGTACATGTCAGGATATTCCTCAGTTGTCTCGTCTTCAACATCTACCTCATCAGAATTAAACGACGTGTTCCCAGATGGAATACTCGTGTCAAATCTAACCTCATTTATATCCATAAACTCGATGTCCTCTTCTTGTTCCAATCTATCCACCGCCTCTCATTCAAATCCAGAAGCAAGGCAATTTGTACTTTTGTCAACGAGTGGTCAAAAAATTCACTTTCTTCTATGTCGTCCACATTCGCCATACTCTTTACACCCCCCCTATTC
This sequence comes from Bidens hawaiensis, assembly GCF_021521415.1. Lineage (NCBI taxonomy): Eukaryota > Viridiplantae > Streptophyta > Magnoliopsida > Asterales > Asteraceae > Bidens > Bidens hawaiensis. Next base: position 19,282 of record NW_027506334.1, on the reverse strand, counting down.
ATCAACAAATAACAACATCTTTACTTTCAGAGTATTCACTGGTTGCAGATTGGTAGGATCGCTATGTCACACCCCAACTTAGGGCCTAGAAGTGTAACCAATAGTTTGTAGCTATTTTGTGAGTATATCAAAGTTTATGGGTTGATTTTAGAGGAAGCATTTTAGGTTTATTAAAATATTAATTTACATTGAAAATTTTACTTGGGAATTGAATACCCAAGCATTCGTTTACAAAACCATAGTTAATATTACAAGGATTTCATTATCCAAAAACTAAGCCATCTTATAACGCAAGCTTCTATCTCCATGATAACTCCAATCCTTGCTATAGCATACTAATACTTAGTTACCTGCAATGGGTGTAAAAATACATCAGCTATGTGCTGGTGAACGCGTATGACTCTATAAATATTTAAAGTTCCGTTACAATACAAATATAATTTTTGTACAAGCTCAGCGAGAAGTATTTCATTCGTGGGATTTGTATCACTACCCTTCACACACAAAAGTGTTCCCCTAGCTACTTAGCCCCTAATGGAGAACTAATTATGACTGCTATCCCGCGGCCACGTAGCCTTTGACTGTGTAAGCTAGACAGTTATGTATGGATCAAGACACATGTGTAATCGGTCTGATTTGCTTTTATTTTCTATTTTGTATTATAAAGTTTTAGAGATCATGTAATCTCATGTAAGCATTGACTGACTCTTTAAGATAAACAACCCGTTCATCTCATAGAGTATAAATTTGTTTTGACTGATTGTAAAGGTTTAACGTATTCACCTGTACCGTCGGTGTACGTTTGAAACCTTCTTTATTGTGATTGAGAATGATATTAACCTATACGTAAATAGGCCCTTATAAATACTGGATAGTTTTTCTTGATTAAGCTATTGCTTTTAAGCTTAGCCTTAATAAAGTTTTAACTTTGTCTTTGATTGAAAACACTTGTTTTTATGTGATGTTTGATATAGCATGCTTTGGCTTAATAGGTTCTAACACGCCGGTGAGTTTCTCCAGGTAGGTAAACGGGTCCCGCGGTTGATTGTGATTTATACGAATTACTTTTCCTTAGGAAAGAAACTCACTACTAGTGTTATCCCCCTTACAGTTTACTACATGCCCATTAAAATATAATTTTGTTAACATTACTTCATTAAGAAGTAACGTTTATAAACTCGTTGTGAATGTTATAAATTACTTTCAAGGTTAAAGGCCATAGCCTCGTTTATGTCTAAGATATAACTTAAATGACTTAAACATAATTCCTACCTTAATGCGTGTATTTGGAATACTTATAACAAGATAAGAGTGATGGCTTGACGGGTAGGGTCTTGATCTAAACACTCTTATGTGATTGATAATTCGTGTGGAACTTCGTTACTTTCACGTACTTCAATAAAATGAAACGTTGGCTCGTCACAGTAATAGGGCACACTTCCCTAGGCTATGTATGTGTGAAATGAAGTGATTTTGGGATGAATGAAGTTCAATCCCATAACCTTTTATTTATAGGTAGAATTTACACTCCATCGCGATACGCGATGGAGTCTATTGCTGGTCGTCGCGTATCGCGACACCGCAATTTGTTCGAAAATGCCACGTATTGACACGTGGCCTGTCAAAATGTGCCACGTGTTTACACGTGATTGGACACGTGTACGCGGTTACTTGACGTGGTCTTCGTGTATCGCGATGGTCTTATTGATTTGGCCATCGTGTATCGCGTAGCCGCCCTAATGTTATCCCGCCCTAATTTTCAAGTCCATCATGTTACGCGATTGGTTTATAGTTATCCCATCGCGTATCGCGATGTCATGAAATTTTCAGAATTCCTATTTAAAGTCCCAAGACTTTTGGAATTGGCATTATTGGCTTAAATCTATACGAGTAGTTTACGTGGTGTTTCATCCTCCCCACCTTTTGAATAATCTCGTCCTCGAGATTTATTGAAATAAATGTGGATATTTCATCTTCATTTCTGATTCGAGTTCCCATGTATACTCGGGTCCTCGTCTAGAATCCCATTTGACTTTCACGAGCTTGAGTCGCTTGCATTTGAGGAACTTGATCATGTTGTCCTCGATTTGAATTAGTTTTTCTACAAAGTTAAGATTCTCATTGACTTTAACTCCCTTTAAAGGCATTGCAAGGGTTTCATCGACTAAACACTTGCGTAGATTAGATAAGTGAAACACATCGTGAATGCCCTTCATTTCCTTAGGTAACCCCAGTCGATAAGCAACGGGTCCAATCCGTTCAAGTATTTTGAATGGTCCAATGACACGTGGACTCAATTTTCCTTTCTTCCCAAACCGTACTACACCTTTCTAGGGTGATACCTTAAGTAGCACTCTATCGCCTTCTTTGAATTCTAATGGCTTACGGCGAATGTCAGCATAGCGTTTCTGTCTATCCCTTGCTCCTTTCAATTTTTCACGGATTTGTATTACTTGATTGGTGGTTCTTTGAACAATTTCCAGTCCTGATAATTTGTTAGAGATAGATGAGTATCCTAACTACCTCATAAATCAATTACATAGGCACGAAGCATATCCTTTAGGGTTTGAATTGTGCGTTCACTTTGTCTATCTATTTGGGAATGATAAGCGGTACTTACATTCAATCGTGTCCCCATTGGTTTTTGAAAGCTTGCCCAAAATTTTGAAGTAAAACGACTATCTCTATCAGAAATAATGGATAGTGGCACACCATGTAAGGATACTATTCTTTCGACATACATTTGTGCTAACTTATCCATGCTGAATGATTCTTGTATTGGAATAAAATTAGTAGACTTGGTAAGTATGTCTACAATAACCCAAATTGCATCATTTTGACGACAAGTCTTGGGTAACTTCATAATGAAATCCATGGTTATCATATCCCATTTCCATATTGGTATTTTCGGTTGTTGTATTAACCCCAACGGCTGTTGATGCTCAGCATTTACTTTAGAACATGTCAGGCATTTGGCAACATATAGCGATATGTCCTTTTTCATACCAATCCACCAATAATCACTTTTTTAAATTGTGATACATCTTGTCGCTTCCTGGATGCATCATATACTTGGATTTATGAGCTTCTACTAAAATTTTATCTCTTAAGATTCCGATTATTGGTACCCATATTCTCTTGTCGAGTCTAAGTATTTTATCACTTCCTTTAACCAATTGATCGATGGTACCATTCTCTTTTTTGGCTTTAATGTTTCATTCTTCCAGTGCTAACTTCTAGGCTTCTTTAATTTGGTTGACTATATCAATTTTAAGCTCTAGCCTGAGAGCTCGGGCCCACTTTGGCTTATCATGTTCTTTTGTACTTAAAGCATCAGCCACTACGTTGGCTTTTCCTTCATGATATATGATCTCACAATCATAGTCATTGAGAGTTTCCATCCAACGTCTTTGTCTCACACTCAACTCTTTTTTATCAAAAATATGCTTCAAGCTTTTATGATCAGTGTATACCGTGAATTTAACACCATAATTATAATGCCGCCATAGTTTTACTGCGAAAATTATGGCGCCTAACTCAAGTTCGGTCATGTTGGGTGACGTGTCAAGGGTCACGACAGGTTATTTTGGTCAATCTTTGAGCACTTTATTTGAATTGCGAGCCAACAATATTGTACATACAAGCTAAACTTTTTTTTACAAATGAAGACAAGAAGATAGATAAGAAGAGTAGTTAATGTGAATGGTTTTATCGCAAAAACACAAAAAGATGGACTACTGCAACAAATTAAAAGGGTTGAGGATGATTAAAGGAAAACCCTGAGTTGGAAATGGGGTGCTCACAAGCTGGCCAGGTCAGGGCAAGGCTGGGCTTGGCGCGATTATAAACTAGCCCCGGCTTGGCTCTAAATGCATCGGTTTCACTTGCAATGATGGATCCAGTAATTTTGTTCAAGGAAAAACCGTGTTGAGCCTATTGATTGGATCAAGGAATCAAGATATATAGCCTTTTATGTTACCTATGTTTACAAAAAAATAAAATATCAATTCTTCATATTTCATTTAAGGTTTAACGAGGAAAATTTAACTTTCAGATTATTTTTGGATATTTTAACCGTGAAATTATGCATCAGATGCAGTTGAATTTTAGTTGTTATAACAATTTAAGTAGATTAAACAAACTGTCAGTCGTGTAAATATTGGTACTCGATCTGTGATGTGATGATTCTTAAATGAGTGATGATATTTTATGATGCAGAAAATGTTTGATATAATTTTGTTAGATTATCACAAAAATGTATTGTGCCAATATCATATAATTATTTTAGAATGCTCCTTCATAAGTTTGTTTATGTTCCGTCGTTGGAGGCTTTTTATAACTTGATGTTTCAGGTGAAATGGTTGAATAGACAATTAAGCAAATTCTGGCCAAATGTTGAAGTAAGTTATTACCTCGGGCTCTTCGCTTTACTGCATTCGTGGTGATTTTTAATTTTTGTATATAGGCAGCGTGTACAACAGTTAACGAATCGGTTGAGCTACTATTGGAAGACTATCGTACCACTAGAATAACTCATTGAAATTTAATAAACTGACTATTGGAACTGTGATAACAAAGATTGAAGTTATCATCTTATTATAGCGCGTGCATATGTTCTTTAAATATTATTATTCACATTGAGTTCGGGTTATTTAATAAAAGTATCAATTTTGGTTCGTGTAAAAATGGTTTATAAGAAAAATGAGTTTGGGTCATTATAAAAAGTTGCAATTTTGGCTTGGTTCAAAATCGGATATAAGCATCATGAGTTTCGGTCATTTTAAAAAAGTATCAGGTTTGGTTCGAGTCAGAGATTAAGGTCTTTGATGTCTTTGATCGGTCACAATGTGTTCTGGTTAGAACGGTATTTAACCAAAATGGCTTCGATTCATTTTAAAGAAATATCATTTTGGTTTGAGTCAAATCTGGTCATAAGCAAAATGAGCCAAGATCATCTTAAAAGACTTCAGTTTTGGGTCCGGTCAAAATCAATTATAAGCAAAATGAGTTTGGGCCATTATATATAGTATTAGTTTTGGTTTGGGTTAAAATGTGTTATAAGTTATTCATTGAGTTTTCATATTTACTTTTTTAAAAACTCCATCAATCTAAATACTATGTTGCTTATTTCTCTCGATCAGGTAAGCAAAGACGGTTCCAAAGCTCGATAAGTTCACCAAAAAGTGTGTCAAGTTTGCCAATGGAAATAATGAATAAGCAAGTCAAGTTGGTCACCATTTCCAAATATTTTATTTTTTTAATTTAGATTAAATACCATGATATGGGACGCGAAAAAGACAGTCTCAAATTGATCAATGAAACATGATTAACAAGTATGCACATTTAAACATTTATGATCATAATTTATATATAACATGAGTAATGTTGTTAAGTTTTAATTTCCGTAGCAGAATGGATGCTTTGTTGCCAACTAAAATAATAAAAAGCAGAAATCATTGAGAACTTAGAATTGAAAAAAAAAATAAGAATTAGTTATCTGGATATATCCATGTTCCATTATAAAATATATTTTAACAAAATTTGAATTGCTATCGGACATAAAAGATCGGAAAAGTGAATACAGTGTTGTCACACACCTAAGCATTGGTGCCAAACCTCTCAAAACTACATATTTTTTATCAAAAGCACTAAAAATCAAAAATAACACACCATATTTTACTCCTTTTATGTTTTTTTTCTTATTTACATTCCATGAAGCCTACATATTTTCGTCGGTTTCTTTGCTTACTGTTTGTCATCTAATTACTTTTTATTTTTGTTAGTTTCAATTTTTTAGTTCAGTTACACAAAGAACACATGCTAAAAAGTAAAATGACAGGCAAAAACAATCAAAGTGAATTAATATGTTTTCTTTTCAATCCTACTTTTTGTTCGATATAACCAATTCAACGAAATGATTTGTGAAAAGTAAAATTTGAAAGAAAGAGACCTATTTAAGAATCTGCAAGCTATTTTTGTAGGAGCAGTACTAAAAAACCAAAAATAAAATTATGATTTGTAATCGAATTGGTATAAAAACTTGAATATAAAATATATATACCGACTTAGGTGTAGTGTAACTAGTTTGTTTGTACTGTTTTATCTAATAAGGTATTGTTTAGTGTTGGTTTAATATTATTGTTTTTTGCTTTTACTTTGCTGCTATTTCCTATCACAAATTGCATACCAAGGTAAGAAACACGGATCCACTCTCCGGGTATGGGTCTTGGTCCAATGTGTCCACAGGGTACAATATGATAACTACTAACACAATATGAGTAAGAATTCCCAAAGTCCAGTGACTAGAACCTGCAAAACAGACACCGTGAGTCTCGTTACAGGAAGGACAAGAGGGGGGGTCTTCCTGTAATCACCCTCCGGCGTGAGAATCAGTAACGTTCGTAGTGAAGAAAATACTGAAGTATAAAGACTAAGTGTAGTCAGAATGTAGGTGAGTGAATGAATAATACCTCATACCGTTTGACAAGGTATTTATAGCCGAAGGATGGTGGAAGATGATTGGGGCAGCTTTCCTCTAAGAAGATGCCTGCATAACCGTCTGGACACGTGTCCTTATGTGATAGGTTCATCCTATACGCTGCATGTGCATGTATAACAACCTGGCCACGTGTCTCTCTCCTATTGGTAAAAGGGGGGATATTGGCCATGTGCACGGTTATAACGTCCTTGCCACTTGTCCTTAATTGACTGGCCGAGGACTCACGTATTGCCCAAGAAAGCATCTTGGTAAATCTTCTAGAAGGTAATTATGTATTGACAGCTGTCCTGGAGCATTCACCTCGTGGTTATTTACGCGGAAGGATATATCTTCCTGCGGATGACCTTTGAGGGTGCTGTGATGCTTCCGCATGCGCTACGAGGGTGTTTCTTACTCAAATGATTATGCGGATGGTTTATATGTCCCGCGGGTGTTTTATGAGGGACTTCTGATTGACCCGCGGATAGTCCTTAAGGGTATTTGGGTCTTTTTGGTACCCTACCACTATAAGTCCCTCCAGTCCAGTGTTTCTTCCGTGTGAAGTATTTTATGCGGGTGAAATTCTGGACTTATTGTGGATTTTGGGGTTTTTGACTTTGCAAGTTGGTGAGAAATATCTTTTGTTGTTTGTGGATAATGATAGAAAAGGACAAGTTGGCTACTCGCAGGCGCGTGTGTAGGTGACAGGACGTTTATGATGGCTGTAACTATACCCGACTGTTCAACTTTTTTCGTTTTTCAAATTTTTCGCGTGACGTGGCGAATATTTACTGGATTGTCTTTTCTCTCTCTACTGTCTGTATCCCATCGCATTAATTGCGGTGGGTATATATACGTGGAGTTAACTTCTTTTGGAAGTTTTGTCGTCTTTGCATTCTGATTATTTTCCTTCTATCTTTCTCTGAAATTCTCTACATATTGCTTTGATTTTACTGTCATACCGGACATTTACCTTCATGACTAGTACGATGGCAGAGGTTGACGAGATAGAAGTACAATGGGACCATGGTGAATATCAAAAACTTATTGAAACTTATGGTATTCCGTCAGAATGGGAACCAGAATTCCCATCTGCCAGTTCCATTGCCAGTTTCCCTCCTCCTGGGAAGATGGCACTATATGCCGATTACTTTGTTTTAGGAAACTTCCGTCTTCCTATTACAAAGTTTTTTATGAAGATAGTGAAAGCTTTTGGGATTCACTTGTCTCAACTTCATCCCCGTGCTGTCATGCAAATTCGTCATTTCGAGTTCGTATGTATGGCTCAAGGGATGGTACCTCGGCTGGACCGCTTCGCCGTATTTTACAAGATGACCCGTCGGAATGGGTGGTTTTCTTGTCATTCGTCGACTGACAGGGCGTTTGGTCAAGAAGTTGAGACGATATCCAAGGATTGGAAAAGGAAGTTTTTCTGGATATCGGAACGCGTGGTGCCGGACACCATGGTTCGTCGGCCAGGCAACGAGCCATTGATTGATCTTACTCCGGCTGCACACGAGAACCGTGATTGGGTTCGGAAGTTGACTGTACCGCTAACACCGATGCGGGTGCTACCTGAGGAGGCCCTTGTTTGGGCGGGAATGAGCCATCTATGGCCTGGTTCCGATATGGAGCCTGTTTTCGTTGAACCGAACGGCCGTAAGTTTTATTGGTTTTCTTTGTGTGATCTTCCAAAGTTTCTGTTACTTTAATTCTTGCGTTTGTTTTTCAGATTTTGGACCTATGCTTAACGCTTTATATGATGACAAGGGATGTGTCGGGAAAACTATCCGCGACATTAAGCAAGTATCCGTCATGGAACGAAATGCTAAATACTTCCTCTTTCCTGTGGATGTGCGGGCCGAGCCGGTTGTTTCGGATACTATTTTTGAAACAGGTGCGTACATTTTACACCCTCCTCCTCTTAATGTGCTAACCTCGGATGGGGTGATCGTCATTCTAAGCGACGATTCCACTGCTTCCGAGGGGGAAAGCTCAGATGATGCTTTTACGGTTTCATCTGTCTCTCGTTTGTTGGCAGAGTTATATCGGAAGAGGTCCTTCCATGTGTCTCAAGCGAGCGATGCGGGTCCTCGTGTTGCAGAACCGAAGACAAAGAAACGTCGGACCCACCGTCCGCGTAAACCACTGCCTCCAAGTCTTGCGGATCGATTAGGGACTGTGACTGGTGAGTTTGCTCGAGTTAACTTTTTGCCGTATATGGAGATAGAATCTGACTTTGATTTTGTTATGCAGATCCGTCCATTGCTAAAGGTCGTGTGTTTAGCATTCCTTCAACGTCCGCACCAAACGTTGAAAGGCGACCATCGTCTTTTCCGGAGAAAGAGCTTGACAAGCATGTTACTCCACCTGCTGAAGTTGTTGTGGAGGAGTCTCATGCCCAATCGGCGTCTGGTGGATCGTTTGCTTACCTTTTTCAAGGTGGAGATACTGCTGGATTTCAACATGAGAACCATGAAGTTACCGCTGAGGGCTTCAGGGTTCATGAATCTCCCCTCCGATCCGCCTCTCAATTCTATTCGTCTTCTTCTCCTTTTATTTCGGGCGAGGAAGGCGAATTCCAGTTTGGACCATCTGTCCATGAGATTGGGGGAGGTTCTTCGCCAAATGCTCTCCAACAGACTTCCTCTGCCCCCACCCGTCTCGGGACTTCAAGTTCTCAATTTTTTTGGGAACGTGCAGTTAGGGGGAGATTTTGACTTGTTTGTCCCGCCTTGGGACATTGTCAATGGGTCACGGGTATCCGACCCAAAAATTTGTATGAGTTTTTTTTAGCGTTGTATGCCGCCTGCCGAGATACGATATCAAAAAACCCGTTCTCGCCAAGAACTTCATACCGATTTAGCAATTTCTTTGACTAACAGCTTAGCTTGTAGTCAAGCAATTTGGCAAGAGTGGCGAACAATGGGTGGGAAGTTGGGTGCAGCTTCTAAGGCTCTGAAGATTGCAGAGAGAGAAGCTGAGGAGCATCGGAAGGCAGCGGTCGCGGCAAAGTGGAAACAAGTCGATGCTGAAGCTGCCAAGAATTGGAAGGAGGCCTGTGAACGGTCTAATGCCACCCTCGCGGCTTCTCGAGCTGAAACTCAAATGAAGAAGGAAGAATTGGCGAAGGCACAGGACGAGGTGTCTCGCCAAAACGACCGGATTCAAGAGTTTGAGGAAGCATTGAGATTGCAGCGGGAGCAGTCCGAGCTTAAGGACAAGACTATCGTCGACATGCAATCTGCATATGACTCCCTTTTGCAATCTCAGGCTGAGACCAACAGCCAAGCTTCTACTGAGTTACAGGAACTTCGCGGCAAGGTGGAACGCGCTGAGCGGGAAAGGAAATACTTCCTCGACCGCGGTCTTGATTCGGTAATTTTTACTTGGATATTCTTTACTTTGTATACTCTTTCTTTTATGATGCTTACCAAACTTCGGTCGTAGGTCATTCGACATATCAAAAGAAGTACGGAGCTTACTGATTTCTTCGTGAACTTGACGACTGCTTCCGAAGGGGTTGGCCGGGTGAAAGGCTTCGACGAAGGATTGGCATTCACTCAGTTCGGACAACCTATTGAGAGACATCTTCTTTATGGACTTGATGCGAAGCAGGAATTAGACATGCGGGTGAAGGAATATGATGATCTGACCTTCCCGCTCTAACATATGCTTCCGGAGTTTGCCTTATCTGAAGATGGTGTGAAGCAGTTGCGGGTATATATTGATGATGAGTCTGATGAAGACGAGTCTGATGATGACAAGTCTGAGGAGGCTTCTCACTATTCTTCGGAAGATACTTCAGTACCTAACCCTTAGGATAGGTGTCATAATCTGGAACTACACTTGTAATTTCTTTTCGTAATTTTGTAATCATTATTTTGGATATTAATGAAAAGAATTTCATGTATAATATCTCTTGTGGAGTATCTCTTTTTGAATTTTGAATTTGAGCAAGTTGAATAGATAATATTGATGACGTGGCGGAGAGAGGTTTTTATACGGTGGCTGACAGGACGTGCAAAACGCCTGTTTTGACAGCCTGTAAGCACTTTTTCGAATCTCCCGCCTAACGTGTCGGCAATCTTGTGGCCCGGATGTTTCTCTTTCTTATGTTAGTCAGACGGTCGCATTAATTGCGATGGGTATAAAAAGTCCTTGAGGTCCTCAATCTATTCTTATCACTTTCATATTTTCTCTCTTGCTACTACTAGAAAACTTTCTCTCTCTTAAATCTGTTATCTTCCTTTTTTTGTAATGGCTGCTCAGAAGAGGGGTCCTCCCACTATCAGTGAAGTCGGATGTGATATTAAAGAGAAAGACTTCGAGGATATCAAAAAAGTGTACCGCTTTCCTCCGGAATGGGAGGCTGAACGTCCTATCCAAGGGACCATTGCAACGGCGCCGCCGCCAAAGAAGATGGCCGTATACCTAGACCAGTTTACTACGGGTAACTTCCGGTTACCCGTGAAAAAGTTTGTTCGATCTAGACTGAAAAAATATGGGCTCCATTTATCCCAAATTCACCTGTTTGGGATGTTGAGGATTCGTCATTTCGAGTTCTATTGTCAATCTCACAACTATGACCCATCCGTTAATATGTTCGCCGTTTTCTACAAGATGACATATCGTGAAGGACGGTATAGTTTCGCTACCACCGGTAAAGGTTCCGTTGGCTTTGAGTGGCTCCGGAGCCTTCATGGGTGGAAGTCCAAATTCTGTTGGATTCGCGAGGATACCATTCCTTTTGCCATGACCCGACGAAAGACGGAGGATGCGACCCCTGAGATTATGGCTATTGAATATGAGGGTCATAAATGGTTTGAAACTTTGACCAAGACGTCGACGCCCATGTGCCCTATTCATGAAGGGGCGATGGTTTATGCGAGGATGAGTCGATTGTGGTCATTTCCTGCTTTGGAACCCTACTATGAGAACACTGTCGGAGGTAAGTTGATAATTGTACCTATCGGGGCTTTTTTGTTCTGTTATTTAAACTTTTACACTGGTTGCGGGTGAAGGTATAGTTTTGTCCACTTTTTTGGACAAGGTGGGGGGCATGATGGTGCGCCGCCCCATTGCCCAACATGACGTGCCGTTTTTAGAGCACACGCGGGACAACTTTATGTTTTCCACCACCCTCACCCCGGAACCCATTGTCTCTGAGGCAATGTATGCATAAGGTGAGGAATTTGTCAAGAACTGCGAAGGTATTTCCCAACCCCGCCCTGTGACCGCCGTTACATCAAGCGGAGTGATCGTACTTTTGTCATCTAGCGAAGAGTCATCACTCTGTGAAGGAGGGTTATCACTTGGTGCTATTAATCCTTCTCCTTCTTCTGCAGGTTTGACCCGCTAGCCAGATTTGAAGACCACCACCAACCCAACAATTGGTGAGGAAGGTGGTCCTCAGACCGTTGAGGGCTAACATCAGGTAACGGAGGCGGAGTGTTCTAAGGCTACCGGTAAGCGAAAAGCGCAGCCTGTCGATGCCGCGCCTCCTAAAAGGAAGAAGAAGAAGGGAAAGAAAACCGAGGTTCTGGACCTAGGTGCCCGCCTTCGAGAACTTTCTGCTCGGGATGTTTCCAAGGGTAAGCTTTAAACCTTTATGATAGTTCTTCCATTTATATCTTCTTGGTAACTTGAAGATTTTCATTGTTTGGAATACTCCAGGCTTGAAGGATTCTGTTGCTACTAAACTCCCAGCTTCGTCGACCTCAACACCAAACATTGTTCAAGAACCGATCAATTTGTCGGATTCGTCTCCTATTAAGGACAGAGAGGTTGGTGGAGCTGATCAATTCCACACATCTCCACCCCATAACGAACATGACTTCCAAGATCAGGGTGGAGTTAATGTGCTTAAACATAGAGGGCAATCTTCCTCTTTCCACATGGATGACGATACCGCTCCGCATCATCCTCGATGGACGTTGCGGCGAGACTCGGTACTAGATGATGCGGACGTTTGCCAAGAATATCTCGACGAGAGTCTTCCACCTGCAGAGAAGGAAAGACAACGTCGCCGCATCCGCAAAGATCTATTCGACGCCAACTCCTATCATGTGGCGAATGCGGTGTCTACCAACCAGGAACTTCGCCGAGACTGGTTATCCATGAATGATGAGTTGGAGGAAACCGAGAGGAACTTGCTTAGTGCCAAAAAAGAGGCTCTCAAGGCATTAACTGATGTTCAGGACAGTCATCGAGCGGGAAGTGGCGAAAGCTAGTCAGCTTGCTGCTGAGAAGGCTAGGGCTGCTCTTCAAAAACAGCTGGATGACCAAGCTGAGCTGATAAAGACCCTTCAAGCAGACTCAGTAGCTAAAGACAAGCGTCTGTCGACTCTTAATGCTAAGAGTCGAGACCAAGCTGTAGAGTGTGCTAAGGACAAAATGGATCTTATCCAGGCTCAGGCGGATAAGAAATGGCTTCTGTCAACAGCAATTCCCAAGGTACCCAGTCTGTTTGTTAATACAATTGATTCAAATGAGTGTGAGCTTTACACCTGTTTGTTGTGCTTGACAGGTTATTACTGATATTCGGAATAGTGACGATCTTTGGAACTGTGCTTCCGAACAAGCAGGCCGACAAATGGGTTTCGAAGAAGGCTATAATTTTGCTTCTGCGGGTAAAGTGCCGGAGGAGTATGCTTTGACTGGTGTGGATACTGCTTCCATCCTCATCGAGAAAACCAAAGATTATGATACTCTGAAATTTTCCCTTTCCGATCATATATCAGAGCTTGCGGACAAAGATGATGCCATATATCAATTAAAGGATTTGTTGAATCTTGATGAGGAGGAAGAAGAAGCTAATGACACCACGGAACACGAAGATGCTACCCCGTAGATGTATAGATCTTTACTGTAAATATTCCTTTTGCTTGTAATCTCATTTGACTATTCAATAAGAAGTCTTGATTCCTTCCGGTGCACTTTGTCTTATGTACTATAATATAAGTGTCTATCCGGGACTTCGTTTGCGACAATAAAGTGTTACAACTTATCAAAATAGTGCGTAACTATTATTAAATTCATCATAGCTAGACATAAACTGTGTTACAGTAAAGAAAATTATAGAACGTCGCTATTCTATGTGAGCACGCAGGCTTAAATAGGAGAGAAAACAGAGATGCTAAATGTAGCACTTTTTTAACTGTGCTGCGTTCCAGGTTCGCGGGATCTTCGTCCCGTCTAATTTTTCCAATGTGTAGGCCCCTTTGGATAACACTTGCTTGATTTTGTAGGGTCCTTCCCAAGTTGGGGCCAGCTTGCTCGGAGGCTCTTGGCCGAAAGCCTCGTTATTATGGAAGACAAAATCTCCCGCGTCAAATTTACATCTTTTGATCCGCGATTTGTAGTACTTTTGCAACTGGCGTTTGTAATTATGCTCGCGGATTGATGTCAATTCCCTTCTTTCCTCAAGGAGGTTAAGGTTCATCCGGAGTTCTTGATCATTATCTTCGATCATGAGGACTCTGGCGGATGGGATTCCGATTTCGGCCGGAATCATGGCCTCGGTGCCATAAGTTAAACTAAAGGGGTTTTAAGAATTGCTAGAATTCTTCTGGGTGCGGAAAGCCCATAACAAATGGGGTAACTCATCAACCCAACCCATCCTTTTAGTTCCTAGTCTGGCTATAATTCTTTCTTTGATGGTCCGATTGGTACGTTCAACCTGGCCATTTGCTTGCGGGTGGACTACTGAGGTGAAAGTTTGAGAAACGTGTAATTCTTTTAACCATTCTTGTAGCCCATTTTCCGCAAACTGAGTTCCGTTATCGCTAACGAGTTCCAGAGGAAGGCCAAACCGGCATATTTTGAGTTCCCACAGGAATTTCTTGATGCTTGCTGCTGTTATGGAAGCAACCGATTTAGCTTCCACCCACTTTGTAAAGTAGTCGACGGCTACTATCAAGAATTTGATACGTCCGGGGGCTTCAGGGAAAGGTCCCATTATGTCAATTGCCCATTTCTGGAACGACCAAGCTGAAGTAACTAGAACTAACTCGTTCTTTGGTCGTAACGTGTTAGGATCATAACGTTGGCATGAATCACATTTCTTGATTTCCTGCACAGCATCCAAATGCATCCCTGGCCAATAGTACCCGGCATTCATTAGTTTGGCTACGACCATGCGCGGGCCAGCGTGAAGACCACATATGCCTTCATGAACTTCTCTGATCAAATAGTAAGCGTCCTCAGCATCCACACATCGAAGTAGTGGTCCGAGGAAGGAACGTCGGTATAAAGTACCGTCATGCATTTGATAGTTCAAGGCTTTGTGTTTTATCTTCCGGGCCACCGTTTTACCTTCCGGAAGTGCTCCGGATGACAGGTATGCTATAATGGGTGTCATCCAGGATTCCACTCCCGTTTGAATCACTGATACTTGGTGCTGCGGGACAGATGGGCGATCTAATATCTCGATTCGGATGTCTTTGGCAAAATGTTCAAAGTTTGTTGAAGCCAATTTACTGAGAGCATCTGTCGATTTGTTCTCACTTCTCTTTATATGAATGACTTTGCAAGAAGAGAATTGGAGCATCAAGTCTTTCGCCTGTGAAACATATGAAGCCATGGTGTCATTTTTTGCTTTGTAAGTGCCGTTGATCTGTCCCGCAATCAACATGGAATCCACTCGGGCTTCCAAATTCTTAACCCCAAGCTTTTTGGCTATCCGCAAGCCTGCCAAGAAAGCTTCATATTCTGCCTCGTTATTGGTACTTTTGAAATCCAATTTTATGGCATATGTAAACTCATGGCCTTCGGGATTGACTAGCCTGAGGCCTGCGCCACATCCCTCACTGCTTGAAGCTCCGCCCGTGGATAAAGACCAAATTTGTCCTAATTCCAGAGGTGCTTGGGGTTCTTGCTCGTTTAAACATTCCTTCTCTTTGTGGTGTGGGACCTCTGTCACGAAGTCCGCCAACACCTGCCCTTTGATTGCTGGCCTAGGTTTATACTCTATTTCATGTTCGCCTAGCTCGATGGCCCATTTGGCTAACCGCCCAGACAATTCTGGCTTACTGAGAACGTTTTTGAGCTTATATCCGGTTAAGACATTGATGGGATGCCCCTGAAAGTACCTGCGGAGGCGACAGACAGCATAAACCAACGCCAAAATAAGTTTTTCCAACATGGAATATCTTGTTTCCGGGTCCGATAGTGTTCTGCTGACGTAATAGATCGGCGTTTGAACGTTCTTACGATATGTCAGGAGGACAGCCCCAATGGCAATGTCTAAAGCCGATAAATACAACGTTAAAGGTTCTCCCGCATGGGGTGCTGTTAATGTGGGCAATTCCATCAAACATTTTTTGACCTCCAAAAAGGCTTGTTCTGCTTCCGCAGTCCATTTGAATTGTGCTTTTTTGAGGCAATTTCTTAAAGTTGAGATGAATGGATGAGATTTGGCTGCATGATTTGCCAAAAATCAATTTAAAGCAACCAATCGGCCATTGAGTGTCTGAACTTCTTTGAGGGAAGACGGGGAGGGCATGCGGCTATAGCTTGAACTTTATCTGGATTACCTTTAAAGCCCGCATCCGTGACAATCACTCCCAGGAATTTTCCCTCTTCCATTCCGAATGAACACTTGGCTGGATTCAACTTCATGTTGATACTTTTCAGTGTCTCGAAAGTCTCTTCAATATCTCTTCACATCTGATCTTCCTCAACACTTTTAATTACGAGATCGTCCATATAAACTTCCAAATTTCGACCAATCTGAACTTTAAACGCTATATCCATTAATTGTTGATATGTGGATCCCGCATTCTTTAGTCCGAAAGGCATCATTTTATAACAAAAGGTGCCTTGGTCAGTACGGAATGCTGTCTTATCTTCATCACCTGCTGCCATGCGGATTTGATGATAGCCTTTGTAGGCATCCAAGAAGCATTTGAATTTGAATGGTGCCACCGCGTCAACTTTGAGGTCTATTTCCGGCAAGGGATAATAGTCTTTAGGACATGCTTTGTTTAGATCCTTGAAATCTATACACATCCGCCATGTCCCATTACTTTTGGGAACAATGACTGGGTTGGAGACCCATTTCTGATAGCGGATTGGACGGATGATCCCAGCTTGTAAGAGGTCCTGGACTTGCTCATTCATTGCTTTTGTTTGTTCCGGACCCATCTTTCGTTGTTTTTGAACAATTTGTGTAAATAGCGGGTTCACCCTTAATATGTGTTCCGCGATGCTCCGCGGGACACCAGTCATGTCCGCGGGTTGCCAGGAGAACACATCGACATTTTTTTGATAATAGCCGTTTCAAGAAAACTCGTGCTATTTCTGAGATAGCAAGTCCGATAGTCACGGTTTATTCGGGGAAATCTTTATTCAAGACCCATTTTTCTGGTTCGGTTCTCAAAGTTTTCTTTGGAATTTTGTTGGGTTTTGAACTTTCGGTTGCAAAGCAATATCGATTGACATGAATTATAGCTATACCAGTGCAAGTTGGGACTCCTACTGCACCATGTGCTGTGGACGGATGGGCATTAAAGTCACCAATCGCTTCCCGTCCGAGAATAATATCATGTTTTGATGTTGCTGGTAAAACCAGGAATTCGACCTCCTCGGTTCTAGAATGAATTCCGTCACTTAGGGTGACCGGAAATGAAATTACGCCCCGAGGATGCATTATTTCCCCTCCGAACCCAGACACTGGAGCATGAATGGGTTTCAATCTTTCCTTATCTTCCTAGTCGAGTTGGTCAAAACATTGTTCATACATGATGTCTGATGTGCTGTCGGTGTCGAAGAAGACATAGTGAGAACGATAATGCCCGAAGAGAGCAGTGATAATCAGGGGGTTCTTATTGTTCGGACCTCCTTTAATTCGGGGGAAGATTACTGGTTCATTCTTCCACTCTTCATCACCAGATTCTTTTCTTTTGTTTCCTGTATGGGACTCACCTTGTATCATGTGAACGTTCAAATCTTTGATTTGCTTCTTACTCGGGCCTTGGATGTCCCGGACAGGCGCTTTACCATTGTCAGGTTTCCCACCTTTCACTAAATGCTTGAGTTTTCAGATTTCACAGCTGCCTCAATTTCACTTTATAATGTCCTACATTCTTTCGTATTATGACCGATGTCATCATGATACGAACAATGTTTCGTGGCGTCTAAGAACGATCTTCTCGTCAGTGGTTGTGGCTTTCTGAAACTTATATTCTCTGTAGTGAGAATTTCGGCGGGAGTCTTTGAAAGAGGAGTCCAACTATTGGGACCCCGGCTTGAGGGTCCCGCTTTGTTCTTGTTGCCTATGAGAGATCTTGCATCGAATAGTTTTGATACTTCCGTACTTGGCTGTAGTCTTGACCAGATAGGGCCTCTCGCCTGTCTATTAGGTCTTGGATTCTGAAATTCGACTTTAAATTTTTGCTTTGGGTTACCACTCCTCAATGTTTTCTCAGTGTTAGCATATACCTTTGCCGCAGTCATAAGGTCGTCCCACTCTTTTGGCATTCCATCTCTGCCAGTAAGTGTGCGGACTAAATCGTCCCACTCTTTTTCACCAGATCGTCCCAACTAGAAATTTCACCATCGGGTAACTTTTCAAACCATTCCCTTACTGCTCCTGTTAGTGTCAATGCGAACATATGACACCAATAGGGGAGCGTCCAACCACTAACACCACCTACTGCCACAAAGTTCTGAAGATGGTCACTTGGATCAGTCATACCATTGTACTTGCCTACTGATGTAGGTATTTTGGCATTGACAGGGAAGGGTGCAGTGGCAATTGCTGCTATGAATTTTGATTTTTCGGCAAAGGCCGCGGGGCGATATGGTTTGGTAAAGTCTCGTTCCGCATTGCTATGGTATTGGGTGTGGCGGACTATGTCACGAGGACGACTGCTTTTTGCCTGGAAACTCATCCTACTGTCACCGGTATACATACTGTGATCTCCCGGGTGGTAGGATGAATCGTAACTATCAAACTCGTCTAAGTAAGATGGCATCCGCATATTTATGCGAGGACGAGGACGTAACCTCGGAAGTTCGCCAAACTCTGGTTCCGTCTGTTGACTGTAACGGGTTTGACTTCCTCTTACTGTTGGTGGAGGAGAAGGAGATCCCCTAGGGGATTCCTCATAATCCAAAGTGCGAGCGTGAAGTCGCCCGTTACGTTTTCTGCGCTCATACTCAGCCACCAAACTTTGTTTTTGTGCATGAAGCCACTCCTCGGGAGTTAATGCTCCTCTGGATCTCGAGTTATGTTGATGAGATCTCGACATGTCAGAATCGCCGGAATCATTTTCCAGATCCAACGCTGACCGGTGTCGACGAGTGTCTTCCGTAATCCATTTGAGATTACCCAGATTAGAACCCTCCGGTATCGAGCCACGACCTACGTCTGTAGGAGCGAAACCGGTTGATGGTGTAACATTTTCTAGGGTAAAACCCTCAGGTGTTACATCCGTGAGTCGTGACCCCGGAGCTGTAACACGTTCCAGAGTACGACCGCTTGGGGTCGTAATACGTGCAAAAACACTGAGACCCTGAGGTGGGTCAGTTTTAGTTACACGTGAATCAGGTGCAGGGGTTCCCATCGGCCCTTCAGGAAGTTTACTCATATCGAACGAACCAAAAAACCAACGAAAACTTTTGCTGTTCTAACAGAAAACACGGATGGCGCCAATGAAGAAACACGGATCCACTCCCCGGGTATGGGTCCTGGATCCAATGTGTCCACAGGGTACAATATGATAACTACTAACACGATATGAGTAAGAATTCCCAAAGTCCAGTGACTGGAACCTGCAAAACAGACACCGTGAGTCTCGT